>NC_068277.1:63906599-64020599 GCF_025860055.1 Xyrauchen texanus | reverse complement strand
AGGACAGGGCCTATGACCGTGAACCACAATAGTCACATCTATGAGATAATTCAAATGTAGAATAATTTTTGATGTCATAGGATGTCATAGGTCAATATCTTTTGCAGCACTTAAATGTGTTAATCCAGAAGGCCAGTATTTATCTGGAGGTCTTTGTACAGGTTTATCAATGTAATTATAATTTACGCTTATGTGTTCCTATGATATGCAATGGAAGTACATTTTTATGTTTAACATGGGTGTATTCACAATACATAGCATACTGATATAATATTTTAAGATTATTTATCATTATGTTAAGTACATCATTAAAGTTAAGATAGTAAATGTATTTATATATTTTGTAGTAGCTAATATAACAAGCAAGTACACTGCGGGAATTATGAATTATACCAATGGAGTCGTATGGATTGCTTTTATGCTGCCTTTATGTGCTTTCTGGAGCTTCAAAGATTAATTTGCAATGTGTTCCACATTCAAACCAAAATATCTGACTTTCTGTTGGTCGGAGCTAATGACTGTAAATTAGAAAGTTGTTCGGCTTGACGAGAACAATATACACACAGAGTTTTGTAACTGTAGATAGAACTAACTAAGTCATAACACACTTTGTGTCCTTTTTAGTCATAAATTAATTTCCTCGCCACGGCCAAAACGTTAGAGATATCAAAAATCCTTCCGCAATGTAGCATCCTCAATGTCTTGACTTCATGCTGACTGAGTTTGGTGGTGATTGGATTAATTCTCTAGGAGGAATATATATAATTCCAGAGCATGTGTTTCCAAACAACCCATAATAGCCGACTTCCTGTTGGGCTGGCGTAAAACTTAGAGCACCGAATGTTGTTCGGCCTGATGAGATCTATAAGTGTACCGAAGTTTCATATTATTACATGCAAGCATGTTTGATATATGGACAAGTGTTCGGACCTCGTTCAAGGGGCGCTGTCGAGCCCCCCTGCCACGCCCGGGTACCAGATTCAGCCCGGCCCTGATGGCCGCGGGTTCTGACCTGTGTGCAAAGTTTCAAGAGTTTTTGAGTACGTTAAGGGCCCCAAAAGTCCCGGAAACTTTGAAAAACAATATCTTAATGCAAATCTCACCCAACAGAGAAATCCCCTCTCCCTCCCCCTCCCCTCCACTCCCCAGACACACAGAATTGGCAGGGGGCAGGTTGTCAGAGAGAGACAGAGAGAGAGAAAAAACACAGAGCAGGAGGAGTCACCACTCTGTCTGTCAGAGAAAGAAAAATTCCAAGAAATCCATATTCAAACCACAATATCTGACTTTCTGTTGGTCGGAGCTAATGACTGTAAATTAGAAAGTTGTTCGGCTTGACGAGAACAATATACACGCCGAGTTTTGTAACTGTAGATAGAACTAACTAAGTTATAACACACTTCATGTGTCCTTTTTTAGTCCTAAATCAATTTCCTCGCCACGGCCAAACCGTTCGAGATATCAAAAATCCGTCCGGTATGTAGCATCCTCAATGTCTTGACTTCATGCCGACCGAGATTGGTGGCGATTGGATTCATTCTCTAGGAGGAATATATATAATTCCAGAGCATGTGTTTCCAAACAACCCATAATAGCCGACTTACTGTTGGGCTGGCGTAAAACTTAGAGCACGAAAGTTGTTCGGCCCGATGAGATCTACAAGTGTACCGAGTTTCATATTATTACATGCAAGCATGTTTGATATATGGACAAGTGTTCGAATCCCATTCCAGGGGGCGCTGTCGAGCCCCCTGCCACGCTCAGGTACCATCTTCGCCCGGCCCTGATGGCCGCGGGTTCCGACCCGTGTGCAAAGTTTCAAGAGTTTTCGAGCACGTTAAGGGCCCCAAAACCTTGAAAAACCAAAATAAAAGCATTCTCATTCAACAGCCAAATCACCCCCTCCCCCAGACACAGAGAGACGTAGGGTCAGTGAGAGAGGCAGAGAAAATTCTCCAAAACATCCACATTCAAACCAAAATATCTGACTTTCTGTTGGTCTGAGCTAATGACTGTAAATTAGAAAGTTGTCCGGCTCGATGAGACCAATATAATTACTGAGTTTTGTGACTGTGGGTCAAAGTGTAAAGCAACCCCCCCACTTTTGTCAAAAGGTGGCGCTACTGAGCCCCTGCACCACGCCCGTTTCTGAAACTTTGCACATGTCTACTGGCTAATAAATGTGATGTGTCTGTCGAGTTTCATGCAATTTCAAGTATGCTAAGAGTCTCAAAAGCATCAAAAAGAATATTCGAGTTTGAAGCGTTGCGCGCAACAGTATCGAAGATATCAATAATCCTTTCACATGTCTACATCTGCCGTGTGTTTACATTATACACCTAAAGTTTTAAGTAAATCGGGTAAAAATAAGAGGGTGATTTCAAAGCATTGTGAAAGTGACACACTTCCTTCTGCCAGTTGGTGGCGCTATAACTTTGACTCACAATAGTCACATCCATGCGATCGGCCTCTTACAGCGAACACACTGCTGAAGTTTCATCGACATCAATTAATGTATGCAGAAGTTATAACACACTTCCTGTTTCTCTTTTCGCGCCATCATTTCGTTTCCTCGCCACGGCCAAACCGTTCGACATATCAAAAATCCGCCAGCAATTTTTCATCCTCAATGTCTTGACTTCATGCTGACCGAGTTTCGTGGTGATAGGTGGAATTCTCTAGGAGGAGTATTTCAAATTCCATTGCATGCGTTTTCCAAAAAACCCTAAATAGATGATTTCCTGTTGGGCTGAGGTAAAAGTAAAAGCATGAAGGATATATGAAACGATGAGATCTATATGTGTACCGAGTTTCATATTATTACATGCAAGCGTGTTTGATTTATGGACCAAGTTTTCGGACCCCGTTCCAGGGGGCGCCATCGAGCCCCCCTGCCACGCCCGGGTACCAGCTTCAGCCCGGCCCTAATGGCCGCGAGGTTCTGACCCGCGTGCAAAGTTTCAAGAGTTTTCGAGCACGTTAAGAGCCCCAAAAGTGCCCCAATAGTCGTAAAAAAAATAATAATATTAATCCTAACGAAAACAATAGGGCCTTGCCTTTTCAAGGCTTGGGCCCTAATAATAATAATAATAATCCTAACGAAAACAATAGGGTCCTACGCACTTTGTGCTTGGGCCCTAATAATCCTAACGAAAACAATAGGGCCTTGCCTTTTCAAGGCTTGGGCCCTAATAATCCTAATGAAAACAATAGGGCCTTGCCTTTTCAAGGCTTGGGCCCTAATAATAATCCTAACGAAAACAATAGGGCCTTGCCTTTTCAAGGCTTGGGCCCTAATAATAATAATAATAATAATCCTAACGAAAACAATAGGGCCTTGCCTTTTCAAGGCTTGGGCCCTAATAAGTATGTGAGATTACAATAGTGATGCTTTGCAAGCACCACTAATAAAAAAATAAGTATGTGAGATTACAATAGTGATGCTTTGCAAGCACCACTAATAAGTATGGCGAATAACAATAGTGATGCCTTGCCTTTGGCAAGCACCACTAATAAGTAATGACTTTTCTATTAATGTTAATTGGGGACATGAAAATAAGCTGCTGTTCTTTTGAACAAACATTTTAAGACAAAATTAATGACACACTGAACTACTGACGTAAATATATAGTTATTTATATCAGTAGTAAGTCAGGTCAACACACACATAACACATAGATGACACGGATTGCGTTTACATGCACACCAACTTCAAAATCAGCTTATTCAAACATTGTATAATCAGGAAGAATGCCGGAAATGGGGTTTCCATGCAACTCGAAATCGGCATCATGAGCAAAATGTACAGGTGCTGATCTGGTTTTGCTTAAACCGGTTATGACCTTACCCCGATAAACAGAGGTGCAAAAAACATATATGCAAGGTATGTAATGCATAGGGGCACTATGTAAACAGGGGCATCAGCGGCTCACTAAAGGTGGTGCAATCGGCCTCCTCGACCCCTCCATCACCACCCCCTCGTTTGACGGATACATGGGGCACAAATTTAGTTTTGCATACCCACCTAGAAATGTGTTGTTGCGCCCCTGCCGATAAACGTTTAAGGTGCTCACATTAATGTAATAAGCATAATCGGTGTAAGAATGTGCCAACATCGTCTCATGGCATCACGGTACTATACCAACATTATTGCAAAATGAATTTTCACGTGTCTCATATTATGTCTGGAAGCATTTTTTTAAATGAACTCTAGAGGTGCTACAACAAGTTATTCACTTACACACAAATCACGAGTATAACGGCAGATTACTATTTAACAAAAACATATACTTTTCACCCTGTTGCTTACACAATACAATCGTATAACATCTAAACACTTTTACTGTAGCGTATGACTCATTTTAACATTTGTATTATATAATCAACTACATTCACAAGCTTGTGTGATCAAAGTAATGTCACATCAGACTGAAACTTGCATGTAAACGCACTCACTATTTCCATTGAATGGCCCTGAAATGCAGCATTTATTAGTTTGTTAATGGAAACACACATTTGGACTCATTGATAAACACACAGCCGTCATGACACACATAGTTAACTGTTACCCACTGATCCACAGACATGGAAAAAAATAAACAATAATTGATGACATCAGAGCCCTCAAGAGATATACAGAACATCCAGGAACATATATGACTGCACTGAGAGAGCGTGTGAGGATATCTGCACAGAGATACAGACACAGAACGCTGGGAAAGTGAGACAGACTCCCGGAGGACAAACACCATATCACCTTCTGCCCGGCACCTTTTGCCTTCCAGCCTGGAACTAATTGGTGCGAGATGAAGTTTGTGTAGGTATTATAACCACCAGCACAGATGGAGAGAATGGCACATTCTGTAGGAGTAAGAGAATGAGGAAGCTGAACCTATAAAGATTTACATTATGAGATTTGGGAATTGAAAACCAGTTTGTATTTAAAAAGATAACTGAGTATGTGCCGGTAATATCATTCAGTTTCAGTGTGCTTTGTAATACATAGCACATTGTAACTGAAAAGTAAATACAAACCATAGCATTTCTCAAAAAAATAAATCAAATAAATTATATATATATATTAGGGCTGTCAATCGATACAATTTTTTAATCGAATTAATTACATGGTGTCCCGATTAATTAATCGCGATTAATCACATATACAAATATTTGCTGAGAAAGCCCCTCATATAACAATAATTCAATACATAATGATTAAATAATTATACATAGTTATCTTTAAATATTAAAAAAATTATATATATAAAATGTAAAAAATTTTCAAATAATTAAAATGCATTACATTCTTGTAGCAGAAGAGTTCATCATTGATAAGACAATATAAATACATCATTGATAAATACAATGTATTGTTTACTACCATATTATTGATCATAAGCCAATCATTGTCACACAGTTCACAGTAATCCATTACACAAGTGAATTTGTCAATCAGTTGGAGATTTATTATGAGGGCTTGTTTAAGGACCCGTCAATGTACACCTGCGTCAGACATTTTGTTTTATTTTTAGAAACAAGCCACATAGTACACAATACTACAGATATATTTGAAAATAATGACCAAAACATTATATTCTTTATTAATGCAATGCTTTTCAATGCTTTGGAGTTGTTGGAGGTACAAAGAGTATTTAAATAATATATTGAAAATAAATTCTCCAAAATACTACTGCGTGGGCACATTCCCAAAAAAGGTGAGGGACAGATTCATTTACAGCATTACAGAAGGAGCAAAGTGGAACTATTTCAGGGAGCATGTTTCTTAAATAAAGATTGACTGGGTAAAAACGGTGTAACAGTTTAAAGGACACCTCCTTAACCAGTAATTAAATATTTGTGAGGTAAAGACCATATGATAGGGTGACCACCTGGCTATTGCTCTGTTGCAGGTCAGCAGATCTGATTTTGCGGGACACAAGGGAGAGATAACTTACTATTATTGTACTAGGTGAATAAATATTGATTTTATATTAGATGTATTTTTGCAGTGATGTTAAATGTTAATGACGGCGCTGTGAACGTCACTCAGTTTGGCATAAGGTCTACAATACAAACTCATTTTAACAGCTCAGACCTACTCAATGTAAATATAATGAAGTGAAAATAATAATCTAATCGTTAAAAAGCACACATTTCCAAATAAGCACATCAATTCCATTATTAAAGACTAGAAAGATTAAATGCGTTCTTACCGGATTTAGTGCATCTTGAATTAATTTTTTTTGTCTGATCTGGCTGCTTCGAGTAGGGCCATCTCATTCATTATGACTGTAGAACTCCTGGCAGGTGTAGGTGTTCACTTTCACCAGGAGTTCACTTTTGATGAGGTCCACAGATGCTCAGTTCCTTGTCTCTGTCCATGCAGCGGTCATCAGTGAAAACTCCCTCTCCACGAACGCGTTGGTGACAGGAATGCTCAAAGCCAAAGATATCAGAGCTGTCATGTTTGGGGCACTGAACTGCTTCAGCAGAGCTGTCCGTGAAACTTCGGTGGCATACCCTGCACTCTCCTTTTTTAGGGTCACCTGTAACTGGTTTTAACCATGTATATATTTTCTCCAATTATTTATTTTACAAACAAAGACACTTTTTCTTCTCGGGAGCTCCGGATAGACCCATTTTTTTCCAGTGTTTTCCCGCTCTGGCAATAAAAAAAGTTTGCACTGTGCATGTTAAGTGTTTCCTTATTATCTTTTTTTTATAGTGATTTTGTAATTAAAGGACGATGAAATAAAATGATGCCGAAATAATAATAAAGATAGAAAATGATACAGACAAAATTGAAATGCGGGACACTGCTCATGACTTGCGGGACGCGGGACAAAGCTTCCAATTTCTGGACAGGTGGTCACCCTACCATACGACCTGCTTCAGACATGCTTGTGTAGCATCTTGGATGTGTTGCGTCATAAAAATAAAATGTTAAAATAGGTCACTGTGTCAAGTTAAATATAGTTTAATACTCAATCTTTAAACACATATTGAGATCTCTTAGTTCGCATTTGAACCCTTAGTAACGCATATCTGTGTTGTTTTGTTCACTTTATATATATATATATATATATATATATATATATATACATACACACAACAGTTAGTTCCGGTCCTCGAATCTGATAGGATGAGAGACGTTCCATGAGCACTGATTGTGTGACACTATCAGCACTTGATTGCATCGCTCCGCTTGTTTTTGTGCTGTTCTAACCTAAAGTGTAAGAGCAGTGCAGATCTGTTGTCTTTTTATTTGACAATACATATGTTAGCCAGCAGGTGGTAGCAAAAGATAATTTTTGTGTATAATATGAGTCAGTTAGGTGACATGAAGTGAATCCATGTCAGCTAGTGTTTACCTACAACAACGCTCCATGATCGCTTGCATTACTACTACACTACTAAAGCTAGGAAATAGTTTTAAATGGCTTTAAACTAAGAACATCAGCATTATGGCTCATCAAAGCTGAGAGACATAAAAGACTGATTAATTACACAATGTATGCAGTTTAAAATGGTGGAGGACATTGCGGTTTCTATAGTAATCGAGTTTGGGCACCGACTGACACCCTCCCCCTTCGCCTCCCGCTACTAGAGAGAGGTAGCTTGTGTCATTCTGGAGGAAAAATTAAACATCAAGAAAAGAAGCAACACAGCCCTTTATTGAAAAGAAGAGTAGTGGTGAGGATTTACTGATGTTACCTACATGTTTAGCTTAATGTTTTTAAACTTGTGGGCTGGTCAAGGACATCCAAATGTAGAGTGACCATACATCCTCTTTTTCCCAGACATGTCCACTTTTTCGGACCTTAAAAAGCATCTGGCCGAGATGTCTACATTTGCGAAAATGTCAAAGATTAGGCTTTAGTTGCATTATGATGTGCATCTGGTCTAATACTTTGTGTGTGTGCACGCATATTTGCATACTCTTTGTAAGTCCTGTCTTCTCGCACACCAATTGGTCGATTATAAGAGGCTTGCAGCAACTATTGGCCAAATTCCTGCCTGTCAATCTCTCCATGAAGCGCTGTTGTGTTCGGCATCAAACAGTTGCTTGACAGTAGCAGTAACTGACAGCTGAGTGGAAACAATGCCCAAATGAAAGTGCAAATTTACAGAAGATATGCACTAATCATTTTCATGCTTTCGTCCAGGTGGAGATCCGTGGGAAGCAGAATGTATGACATGTAAATCTGGCACTTATGTGTCAGTTGCTAATAAAGGTGCAAGTGATTTAGTAGTGCACATTAGCTCTGCGAAGCATAAAGGGTCAGCAAAAGGTAAAAGTTCATCAGGTAAATTAACGGACTACTTTATGTGACAAAATTTGTTATCACATTATTTTCCATGGCCATTCAAAATAATAGTAATAGTAAATGAAGGTACACTCATGGCATCAAATATTTTATTTTACTACATGGACATTCAAAAGAATGTTGGACGTTTTTATTGTCGCTGCAAGATCAGGGAGGACAAGGAACAAGTAGCCCTAGTGGCTCCTTACAGTGAGGGGAAAAAGTATTTGATCCCCTGCTGATTTTGTATGTTTGCCCACTGACAAAGAAATTATCAGTCTATAATTTTAATGGTAGGTTAATTTGAACAGTGAGAGACAGAATAACAACAAAATTCCAGAAAAACGCATGTCAAAAATGTTATAAATTGAATTTTTATTGAAATTTTAATGAGGGAAATAAGTATTCGACCCCCTCTCAATCAGAGATTTCTGGCTCCCATGTGTCTTTTATACAGTTAGCGAGCTGAGATTAGGAGCACACTCTGAAAGGGAGTGCTCCTAATCTCAGCTTGTTACCTGTATAAAAGACACCTGTTCACAGAAGCAATCAATCAATCAATCAATCAGATTCCAAACTCTCCACCATGGCCAAGACCAAAGAGCTGTCCAAGGATGTCAGGGACAAGATTGTAGATCTACACAAGGCTGGAATGGGCTACAAGACCATCGCCAAGCAGCTTGGTGAGAAGGTGACAACAGTTGGTTGCAAGATCTCACCATGTGGAGTTGCAATGATCATGAGAACGGCAAGGAATCAGCCCAGAACTACACGGGAGGATCTTGTCAATAATCTCAAGGCAGCTGGGACCATAGTCACCAAGAAGACAATTGGTAACACACTATGAAAGCACATGTACAGGCCCGTCTGACGTTTGCCAATGAATATCTGAATGATTCAGAGGAGAACTGGGTGAAAGTGTTGTGGTCAGATGAGACCAAAATCGAGCTCTTTGGCATCAACTCAACTTGCCGTGTTTGGAGGAGGAGGACACCATCCCCACCGTCAAACATGTAGGTGGAAACATTATGCTTTGGGGTGTTTTTCTGCGAAGGAGACAGGACAACTTCACCGCATCAAAGGGACGATGGACGAGGCCATGTACCGTCAAATCTTGGGTGAGAACCTCATTCCCTCAGCCAGGGCATTGAAAATGGGTTGTGGATGGGTATTCTAGCATGACAATGACCCAAAACACACAGCCAAGGCAACAAAGGAGTGGCTCAAGAAGAAGCACATTAAGGTCCTGGAGTGGCCTAGCCAGTCTCCAGAGCTTAATCCCATAGAAAATCTGTGGAGGGAGCTGATGGTTCGAGTTGCCAAACGTCAGCCTCGAAACCTTAACGACTTGGAGAAGATCTGCAAAGAGGAGTGGGACAAAATCCCTCCTGAAATGTGTGCAAACCTGGTGGCCAACTACAAGAAACGTCTGACCTCTGCAAAAAAGGCTGGAGGGGAGGTTGTCCCCCTCCACCTTGAAGGTGTATGTAGCCACTATCGCGGCCCACCATAATGCAGTACACGGCAAGTCCTTGGGTAAGCACGACTTGATTATCATGTTCCTTAGAGGAGCTCGGAGTCTGAATCCTACCCAGCCAAGCCTGTTCCCCTCCTGGGATCTCTCAGTTGTCCTTTCGGGCCTTCAGAGACCCCCCCTTTGAGCCGCTTGACTCAGTGGAGCTCAAGGCCCTCTCCTTGAAGATGGTCCTCCTGATAGCGCTAGCTTCCATCCAGAGGGTTGGGGACCTGCAAGCGTTCTCTGTCAACGACACCTGCCTGGAGTTCGGTCCGGCAAATACTCACGTTATCCTGAGACCGAGACCGGGCTACGTGCCCAAGGTTCTTACGACCCCCTTCAGGGATCAGGTCGGGAACCCACAAGTGCTGCTCCGGGAGGAGGCAGACCCAGCCTTTTCTTTGCTGTGTCCAGTACGTGCTTTGACCCCTCGCACAGAGTCTGGATGCATAGCTTTCGCTGTCCAACCCGTCGTGTTGGTTGATTAGGACCATCCGACTTGTCTACGAGATTCAATTCGCCCGGCTCCCGCCTCGTTTCAGCGGTATTCTCTCCACCTCTGTACATGCCAAAAAAGCCAGTGCTTTACGGGCAGAGATCACTATTCTGCTTCTCAAGGATGCGATAGAGCCCGTCCCTCCAGCTGAGCTGAAGAAGGGTTTCTACATCCCTTACTTCATCGTACCCAAGAAAGGTGGTGGGTTGCGACCAATCTTGGACTTGTGAGTTCTCAACTGGGCTTTGCACAAACTTCTGTTCAAAATGCTCATGCAGAGAAAGATTCTAACCTGCATTGGACAGCAAGATTGGTTCACGGCGGTAGACCTGAAGGACGCGTAATTCCATGTCTCCATCTTGCCTCGACACTGACCCGTCCTACGGTTCGTGTTTGACGGCCAGGCGTATCAGTACAAGGTCCTCCCCTTCGGCCTGTCCCTGTCCCCTCGCGTCTTCACCAAGGTCGCAGAGGCAGCCCTTGCCCCGCTACGGGAAGTGGGCATCCGCATACTCAATTACCTCGACAACTGGCTCATTCTAGATCACTCTCGAGAGTTACTATGCGCTCTCAGGGACCAGGTGCTCAAGCACCTCAGCCGTTTAGGGCTTTGGGTCAACTGTGAAAAGAGCAAGCTCACCCCGGTTCAGAGCATCTCTTTTATCGGCATGGAGCTAGACTCAGTCTCAAGTACTGTGCACCTCACGAGCAACATGATCGTGCTTTGCGTATCTATTTGGAGCGCATGCAGAGCTTTAGATGTTCTGAGCAGCTCTTTGTACCTAGCGCCCTTCACCAAGTTGATCAAGTGCGCTTTCTCCCAGGTTTGCCACTAAGCATCACTTCCTGGAACTTCTTCCTCCCTAGCCTTCTGGCCTGCGAATTCAGCGTTGCAATTTGCGACCAGACCCTTTATGAGCCACAAGTGTTCTGTACTGTGATAGGGCTCTTAGCTATTAGTCTTACACATAATCTTTTTGCTGCCTTTTTGCCTTGCATTGTATAGAGATAAACAGATCATATCTCTAAAATATTTTATTTGTGCTCCATGGAAGAAAGTCAAACAAGTTTGAGAGCACTTAAGGGTGAATAAATGAAGAGTAAATTATAATTATTTGGTGAGCTATTCCTTTAAAACCATACTGAATTACTTGCTGTCAGAGCCTTTTTATATGAAAATGTCATGTATCTCTGTATGATATATCATTCTCTTCTAAATCATTTTTAGGAGACAAGGAAACCACCCACCGTCCTCATGGAGGATGTTTTCCCTGTAAAGCACAGCATTGAGATTGCCTGCAATGACAACAAGCTCAGTCCGATGATGCTGTGACACACCGTCTGAGACCATGACTGACCCTCCACCTCCAAATTGATCCTGCTCCAGAGTACAGGCCTCGGTGTAACACTCATTCCTTCAATGATGAAGCGAGTCCGATCATCACACCTGGTGAGACAAAACCATTACTCATCAGTGAAGAGCACTTTTTGCCAGTCCTGTCTGGTCCAGTGAAGGTGGGTTTGTACCCATTGGCGACATTGTTGCAGGTGATGTCTGGTAGGGACCTGCCTTAAAACAGGCCTACAATCCCTCAGTCCATCCTCTCTCAGCCTATTGTAGACAGTCTGAGAACTGATGGAGGGATTTTGTGTTCCTGGTATAACTCGGGCAGTTGTTGTTGTCATCCTGTACCTCTCCCGCAGGTGTAACATTTGGATGAAGTACCAAAATAACTCTACAGATACTCAAAGCAACCAGTCTTCACTACCATACAATCCTCCAGTAAAACTTGAATTCCCTAATTTCTCTAATTCTCAGGAAGATGATCCTGTTGTGTTCGTCGAACAGTGTGAGGAGTACTTTGCTGTGCGTCCCTTGAATGAGGAAGATATTCTAGCTTCACTTACGGCTGTGCTAAAAGGAACCGAAGAAAAGTGAGTAACTGGAAACAGTTCAAGGAGAGATTCCTGAGTTCTTTTTTAAGTGAAGACCATGAGGAGGTAACAGCTAGGAAGTTACTGGAAAAAAGGCAAGGAGATAAGGAGAGCATTCAGGATTTTTCTTCTCATTACCGAGCTTTGTGCCTGAGATGGAGAAAGGAGATGGCTGAGAAGGATTTAGTTCAAGCAATTCTGAGGAACTGCAATCCCCAACATGCTAGCCTGTTAAGAGGGACTATCAAGGATGTTGAGGAGTTGGTTCAAATAGAGAGAGACTTTGATGAGTCTAAGAGGTATTGGTCTCAAGCTAATGGTGAGGAGCAGAGGAAGAAAACAGCTGACTCCCGAGCATCAAAGAAAGCCACCCTTTGCAAGTAATCATGTGGTGAAAGCCTGCCAGCAGCCAGTATCTCTACAAAATTATAAGAACATCGCCATTCCAATAATCCTACAAGGCAGGTATGTTGTTACCATAATCAATACAGGAAGTACTTTCTCGTTGATCCAAGAGTCCTTGTGGAAACGGTTGTGCTGGCAAGAACCGTATCAATCAAGCAAAGTGCAATCTTTTCTGTTGGCAAATGGACAAAGACAAACTGCAGTTGGGAAGGTGAATTGGAAATGTGAAGTGCAAGAGCAAGTAGTGCCTTTGTTTCTTTACATTATGCAGGATATTGATCTGACTGTACCAATTATTCTAGGCATTGATTTTCTGCTTGAGAGCAGAATGGTATTAAACTTAAGTAGGGTTCATTACAGCTTACCCACTGAAGAAGGAATTGAGGAAGCAAACTCTTTTCCCTTCCATCATCACAAGATGTACCCTTCACTGCACTTTTACCTTGCAATATCTTCTCCGGGTGGCAATAATGAATCCAGACAGCAAATACGACAACTTGGCCAAGCAGCAGACACTGAAATATGTGTGCAGAAACATTGGAAGAATTATTGTTAAGCTCGCCATCAGTGTGTACCCAGGAGATTGGGCAGACTAGCGTTGTGAAGCACCGTATCATAACTATGGATGAAGTACCAGTGCGGCGGCGTGCGTACAGGGTTTCAAGAGAAAAACAGCAGTTTATTGAGTTGGAAGTGCAGGAGCTTCTAAAACAGGGAGTTATCCAACCATCTACCTCTCCTTGGGCTTCTCCCATTGTTGTAGTCTCGAAAAAGGATGGTGGGTCCAGATTCTGTGTTGATTATAAAGGTCTAAACTCTAAAACTCACTTAGATGCCTATTCTATGCCTCAAATTCAAGATATCATTGAGTTAATGCATGGAGCTACAGTATTTAGTACGCTCAACCTTAAGAGTGGTTACTGACAACTAGATATGGAGCCAGACAGCCACCAGAAGACTGCGTTCATAACGTCAACAGGGTTATATGAATTCTTGTGTCTTCCTTTTGGGCTGAAAAACTCTGCAGCTTCATTTCTGAGATTAATGGAACATGTGCTATGATAAATCAAAGGAAAATGTTGCATGGTGTACATAGACAATATTGTTGTGTATTCCAAATCCATTTCTGAACATTTTCAACATTTGCATCAAGTTCTTGCATGTCTCCATAAAGCTGGCCTCACTGTTAACCTCAAGAAATGCCACATCATTCAGAAGACCTTAAGGTTCCTTGGGCACATAATTTCAGAAAATGGAGTGACTACCATCCCAACTAAAGTTGCTGCAGTAATGTCTTTCCCAGTACCCCAAACTGTTAAAGATGCGCAAAGATTTTTGGGACTAGCAGGCTGGTGTCACCGGTTCATACCCCAGTTTTCAGAGAAGGCTGTTCCCTTGCACTCTTTAAAACAGAAGAATGTCATATGGTCTTGGGATGAACAGTGCCAACAAGCATTTGACATTCTTAAGCAAGACTTGGTACAAGCAACTGTACTGGTAACTGCTGATTTCACTAAACCTTTTTGTGTTCAGACAGATGCCAGTGACATTGGTCTAGGAGCCCTGCTCACCCAAGAGTCAGAAGGAGAGGATCATGCCATTGCGTATGCCTCTCGCTTACACAGAGGAGCTGAGAAGGCATACTCAGTATCAGAAAAAAAATGTCTAGCTGTATTATGGGTGGTGGAAAAGTGGAGACCATACTTGGAAGGTAGTCCATTAGAAGTTGTGACTGATCATGCTGCTGTAACATGGGTCTTTCAACATCCAAAACCATTGTCACGCCTTATTCATTGGACAATTCGTTTGCAGGGTTTTCATTTTACAGTAAGGTACAGAAAAGGTCAGTGCAATGTAGTTCCAGATGTGTTGTCTCGAAACCAAGAACCCAATAACCCATCTGACTCGCTTTTTCTCACGACGGTCGCTAACACCACTGGTCAACCATGTAATTTACCAGTAGACCTCACCCAAATTGTGGCATCACAGAGTAGTGACAGTGAAATTCAAGAGTTGATCTCCAAAGCTGGAAAGCATACATCAGTAGATGTTACCCGAGTACAGTATGAGATAGAAAACGGATTGCTTTTTCGTAGTGTTCCTGATGGGAAAAAAGGCCAGAAACTCCAGCTGGTCATACCAGAACTCCATCGGCAAGTTTTCTTACAATACGCACACAACAATCCTCTTAGCGGGCACTTGGGAAAGTTAAAAACTCTGCTGAGACTGTTGGAGACTGTATATTGGCCCAGTATTCGAGATGTATGAAAGCATTGTAAGAGTTGCACTACCTGCCAAAAATTCAAACTTGCTCAGGGAAAGGCATCTGGACTATTACAAAGCACCCAAATTGTAGAACCAGGATAAATGCTTGGGGTTGATCTCATAGGTCCTTCCCCTAGAAGTAGCTAAAAAAAATTATATTTGTTTGTGGTGGTGGATTATTGCTCAAAGTGGGTTTAACTGTTCCCATTGAGAACAGCCAAGGCACCTCATATTGCCAAAATACTGATAGAGGAAATCTTTTCTAAATGGGGAACTCCTGCATATCTGGTGTCAGATGGAGGAACACAATTTACATCTCAGCTAATTAACTCGGTGTGCAAACAGTGGGGAATAGTGCAAAGGTTATCCACTGCTTACCATCCTCAGACAAACCTCACTGAATGAGTAAACAGAAATTTGAAGACCATGATTGCGTCCTATGTGGAAGGGCATCATCGCCAATGGGACAAGTGGTTGGCTGAATTTGGGTTCTCCATAAATTCAGCCTGGCATGAAAGCACAGGGCTTACTCCCGCCGAGGTTGCTTTGGGAAGGAAACTGAAAGGAACATTGAAAAGGGCTTTGCAACTATCTCCTAACCCCAGCAGCTCTATTCAACCCTTTTTGGAATGCCAGAAAGACCTCATCAAAATAGTAAAGGAAAAGGTTGCACGAGCTCAAGTCAAACAGAAAAAATATTATGACCAGCGACACCAGCAGATACAGTATCAGGTCGGAGACATAGCTTGGGTCCTTTATCAAAGGCTGATGAAGGTTTTATGGCTTAATTACCCCAAAATGGAAGGGCCCTGCAAATATTGTTAAGAGATTAGGCCCAGTAAACTGCCATGTTTCACTAATGTCTGATCCATCCAACCTTGATACCTATCATATTCAGAATCTTAAAATGTACCATGGTGGGTAAATTTTCCATTGAGCAGGGGGGTATGTAACGGCCCATAGAGCATGGTTTCAAGCTGTCCCAGATAGCAAAAAATATCCGCACAGCTTCTTTTTGCCCCCGACCCTAAGCTGTCGGCTATAGGTGCGTCCCACTGGCGGGGATGAAACGTTTGCCGCCGAATTCGTCACTCCCATTTCTTGCGAGATGCCGCCGGCGAAAAGCTGGCGGGCCGACTGCTTCATTTTCTCTGGCTGTAGCCTCTGTCTAATGGGCCGCGGCCGGCTGGCGGCAAGACGCTTTGAAATACAAGGATTTCTACTCTCAAAATCGACCAGCCATGTTGGCTATTATTATTTTTTGCTCCAAAGCCATTAGGAATTATAACAGAGCCTTGACTCTTGATTCCATGATAAGGTAAGGTTTAGGAAATGACATTTAAATTACTTTGAAACTCTGGAGCGATTATACAGTAATATATGTAAAATATATTGAATTATTTTATGCACTTAGGTGAAAATTGTTTACATTTCTTTGATGCGCATTTGAGACATGCACCAATAAACCAAAAAGAATTCCTTTTGTAAAACTTACTTGGCAATAAATATCTTTCTGATTCTGATTAGGTTTTAAAATAGATATTTAATTCATGGTATGAACAATTTAGCAGAATAAATTGATGAAGTTAGACTTTTCACCAATGCCTGACTATCAGTGAACAGTGAAAGACATCTGCAACATGGCCAAAATCTCGGGTATACTTTATATTTTTTTTAATTAATTTGCAACCATGGTGATATCTATCATAAACATGAAAATCCCTGTTTTGACGTTGTAACGCTTGAGCAACGAGGCAGACGAGGAGATGCGGATCCAAACGCAGTTTAAACTTTATTTAATAAACAAACAGGTAAACACAAAGGAACAACCCACTATGGGGAAATAAAACATAAAAACTGTTAACTGAACACGATGTAAACAAACAGAGGACTCGGGAAGGAAACACACACCAGGCTGACATCAAACAACGATAGACAAGGACTGAACAAAGAAACAAGGTATAAATACATAAACATGGGAAAAAGGGGCCAATGAACGAACAGAACTCAAACAAGATAACAAGGTGATTAACAGAAGCAAAAGGCAAACTAATGAGGACAGGTGAAAACAATGACAGAAAACACGAACGCTAACAAAGAGACTATGGAGTTACATAAGGGACTAAAGTGAAAACTAAGAAATGCAAAAGTGACAAAAATGGCACACAAAAGGGCAACAGTGAAACAAGACAGGGTATACATAACAGACGTGAAGGATAAACTCAATGAAAAAGCGAAATTATCCTCTGGTTTCACAGTTGCGCAGAAATTTCGTTTATGTCTTTAAATTTTTTCCAACCTCGATTTTTTTTGTAATTTTACCTTTTACAGGTAAGGGATTCATTTGCAATTATGACCTGTACAAATGTTTAAGAAAGTGTTAAAGTCCCTGTAAAGGCAATAAAAAAGAATCTAAACGCATTATAAATGTTAAAAATGTATTTAAAACATTACAAAGACTGAACTGTGAAGTTCCGCTGTCGGCATATCTGTTTCCGGTTTACTTGCGCGTCGCCCAAAATGTCTGTTTTTACTCGATGTCTCCAGGATTTTCCCAAAATAAGTGTCAGCGATGTTCATCGCATTGTTGTTGCCTGGTCCCCTGCTCCGACAAGCAAGAGGGACAAGGGCTTTAAACTCTACATATCGAGTTATCTGCACAACTACAAGGGTAAGTATTTTAATCTAATGTGGTGTGCCGGCAGATAGCGGCACACCACATGTGTTCATTTTTAATGTAACGTTAGTATAGAAGCTTGATTTTCTTAGTTTTAAAGCAGACTGTTTGTTAATTTTTGTGATAATTGTAATATCAATTATATTAACTTGCTCTCCTCTCAGTTTCTAATAAAGATCAGGGCACAGGTGAAGTCACTGTCAGGGCATTGTGCTACAGGTCCATGAGGAAAGCAGAGAAACCTCACAGTTTGAGTGTATAGTGAAGCTAGAATTGATAAGACAGCAGTTATAGGCTTGTTGCTTTAATAGCCCGGTATTCCTGGGGATTTAGCAAAGTAATTCATGTTTATAATAACTCTTAAATGAGTAGGTAATGAAGAGAGTGGCTAAAATTGGCAGGTGAGTTTACCTTGCTGGTCCACATTTGGGTTACTGTATGCCTTCTTGTTCATGTTATAAGCTTGTTACTTATTATAACCCGGTGTTCCCGATGTTCCTGGGGATTCGGCTAAGGTTATTCATGTTTAATGTAACTCAAATCAAATGAAAACAGTTATTGTAGGCAGGTAAGTTTCCCTAGCTGGTCCCCTCCGGGTAAAATGCGTTCTTATTCAAGTTTTCAAATCATTAGTTTAAGATGCAATCTTGTGTTATAAGCAGGGACGTGCACAGACATTTTTGGGGGCAGGGGCTCAAGTGGAAAAAAAGGGCACTTTGCATAATTATTTAGTTAAAAAAAAAATGGAAACAAAACATAAAAAATATTATCACAACTCTGACTTCCTTACCAATTTATTTGAATTCCCTCACACTCACGCAGTATATATATATATAACAGATTTCGTTTGACTTGGTGGCTACATAGATTCCTAAAATAATTCCCACTGGTTAAATGCTGTTTAAACAAGGCTAATATCATTAATAATTTAACAATTACATTTACCAAAGAAATCCAATTAGAATAGAAAAACCAACATACACGTTCAGTAAGACACTGACTAATTGTGATATTCCAAGTGACCTTAATATAGTAGGCTAATATATTACCATTGATTACTGCAGGTAAATCAACGTGTTACTATATAAAACTAAATAGGCTATGTATTTTAAAAAAACATCCTCACCATCAGCATTGGCGTGTTCCACCTCAACATGTCCGACGAAGATGTTTGTGGGCTGTCCATCAAGCAGGATGCGGACATACACCATCACACACTACTTGACAGGCATTTCGGTGTCTCCATCATTGATGATTGAGATGTACTGAGCTGACGATACTTTATCTGCGGTGTTCTCGCGGATGGTATCTGCTATCATGCCGATGATGTTGGCACATGTCATTTGCATACGTCATGTTGATTTCAACACCGTTCATTTTTATGAGCTGCAACATGGGTCTAAATTTAGTAAAGGTGAGCTCTTCTATGGCGGTGTTAAATTTCACGTTCAACTCTGCCAATTGAGCGGAATGTCCGGCAGCATCCTGGTGAATAAAAGCTTCAACAATCGAACCTGATCCTGAATTCTTTGGCACACACTGATTTTGGCATTTCTTGTGTTTGGCACTCTCCCCGTGTTTAATTAAGCTCTTGCGCTTAAAATGTGTGGATTCAGTGGCGAAGGCAGTGTTACCTGCAACCTCTGTCACACAGACATTACAGTGAGCCTTTTTTATAGCGGAGACACTCGAAGTCTTTCAGCCACTCACTCCGAAAACTGTAAGCCTTCTTTTCTGCTGGTGGATCCAGATTCACATACATCTCAATCATCGCCATCACCAACTTCAGGAGTTACATTAGCTGTAACTTTAGGCGGCTTACAAAAGAAATCTCTCAGTGTTCTATTCATCTTCTCTCTTCAGCTCTTTACATTTTGCATGCTAGTTAGCTCCCTGTCACGTGACATGGAGCACAGTGAAAAGTGACTGAAGGCTAATATTACCCAATCCAAAATCTGCATTAGATTTAAGAATGTAAAGTTAAATTGGTTATGAAATGTTGAATGTAGCGGATGACTGGTCACTGTATCAGCTCACAGCAGGCACATAGTGCAGTAATTAGCGAATATTTTGTAGAGAAATGAAAACCGGTTGTGTCCCAACAATGATTTGCTTTCGCACAGATGCTCCCAAATATATTTTGAGGATGCCCAGACGACATTTCAGGAGCATATGCGACCAAAATGGTTGCAATTTCGAGACTTGTATCCTATTCACCTGCAGTGTCTTGACAAATAAAGCAAATTATCTAATTTTAATTAGTTAACACCTAATTTGCATATCAATGTGGCGATTGTGATGACGTTATTAAACACAACTTTGACTGTATTCACCTGTAATGTCTCCAATAAGTACAGTATATTGGCCTGTATGGCCATGATATATTGCCTTAGCTAGACTTTAGCTAACCTATTACATTAGCTAGTAGCTCATGAGTCATGAATGTTAGCAAGACACAAGTTAACTATATTTGCTTTTGGCTAATTAGCTGTAAAGTCGAGGCACTGTAGGCCTACACGACGCGGAGGGAGGGCGGCATCGACAAAATCTCATCTACCGACCTGATGTTTTGATTTTTTATTCAATAAATATATTTGTTTGACAGGGAAGCTGTGCGTAAACAGGAATATATATATTAATTTATTTATTAAAAAAAAAAAAAACACCCCAGAAAAAAGGGCACTTTCTCTCGAGGAAGAAAAAGGGCAGGTGCTCAAGCCCCCTTTGATGTCTATGTGTGCACGTGCCTGGTTATAAGTATTAGGCTATTATGATTATACAGTGAGCAAGCTATATAAATAAGTATTTAATATAATAAAAGTGTAGAGCAACAACCTAGGGTGTAAGGTAAAGGCTGAATATTGTAGATTTATTACAATATGTTGCATGTTTGAATTAAAATACCTGTGGATATGCAGGAGCACACACTCTACAAAGGCCTGACTGGAGATTTGCCTGATCTATCCGTCCTTCAGGTGAGTAGGGATATAATAATAGCAAATTTCACTGTACAGTATGATATATCAACCAAAATCTGTATACCAATATTTCATTATTTTCTTTTTCCTCCCCTTTTACAAACAAATATTCTGCTTCAATGAAAAAAAAATGAAATTGATGTTATCATAAGGGTTCTTCATTATGAACTTGTATGCCATGCATAACATACTGTGGATAGAAATTACAGGGAAAGTTACTGGTATGATAATTGTGGTTATATTATATTACTATTATATTTAGTGTACTGCTAATCAATATATTGTTACTTCCCAGGTGACAGCGGTTCACTTATAGAGCAGGTGAAGCAAGTTGGGACAATGTTGAAGACATTTGCTCGCACTAGGCAATCAGGTACAACTTGCAAACAACACCTGTGGTTGTTGGTTTAGTTCCCACTGGGGCCACCTGTACATGTAGTAGACCTAGATATAAATGTCATAGTTTAGTAGTTGAAGGACCAGGACTGACTACTTTATTCTTTTATTCTGGGAACCCCTGTAGGTGCAGATCAGACCCTAATGCTGCGACGTCTTGGAGAGTTTGGCGATGTTGTGCGTAGCATGGACAACAAAATGCTATGCTGCAACATTTCAGTGCCAATGTGTCTGTTGGAGAGTTATCCCTGCCAGGGGATCTGTTACTCCCCCCTAGACACCCAGGAAGATTTGGCGTTGCTTGACAACAGTTTGAGGCAGGATAAAGAGCTCCAGCAACGATTTGTAAGTGTGCCGATTTAGTTTATAACGCCATAGGGTAATCTAAAAAGTAAAATTAAGATCGTACACTGCATATTCTACAGTCTGAATCCACAGCCTGTCACATTTTAAATTTATGAGAAGCTTCAGAGAAATGTAATTTGTAACACATTTTTTTTTTTTCAGCTTCGGTTTTGGCAATCAAATGTGGGAGGGACCTAAAGACAACCGTGTGGCTGAATGCTTCAGAGTATCTTCTCTAATCACCTTTCCATCAATACTACCTGGACTGGTGTAGGGGATAAAGCATGTTTTAGAGACATGTTCCTGAAGACCATTGTTCAAAGTAAGTTGGATATTTTTTTATATTTAAGTAGATGTGTATGACCTTATGCCATTCAAATGGAATGACAGATCTTTATTTTCTACAGGAGCCATCTGGAAGAACCCGGCAACCCAGGATGCCACTGATGAGGCGATCCAGGTTAACGTTACGCGTTACCTGAAAGGAGCATCTGAACGTGAAGGTGGAAAAAGGCGCCGCACAGCTTAGAGGGACCCACAGCCGACCCCTTAAACCTAGGCTGACTACTGACACCCCAGCATCACTGACAACTGGAACCCTTTCTTTATCCTGCAGTCAGTAACATCAAGACCCCTAAAAAAAGCCTGCTAAAAGTGTCAGACTACACTCACCCAATCCACACTGTTCACTGTGGAAATGTATTTTTTTATTTTCTTTCTCCCTCTCGTGACCCTGCCTTGAGGGCAGCTCCTTGGATGAATATGGGATGGTTTGTCCTTTTATACAGGCGCACGAGGAATCACTGAAGATGTGCCAATTTGCACTCCCTCATTCTGGATGTCGGGCAAAACCGGTGCTTCTTAGCCCACTATGCCACGCAGACCCCAACCACTCCAGACATTCTGATTGGCTGTTCTCTACAGACAGATTTTCTTCTGTTAATTGTATTTGTTCCCACTTGTTGTCATGTGTAATTTTAATGTCAAAATGTATATTATACTTGTTATCCTGCACATTCTTTGATACCAAAGATATCAGTTATTTCATATACAATTTGCTGCTTATTTCATTGTTACAGTGCTTAACTATTCTATTTTTAAATATAGTTTGTAAATCCTAGATTATACATCTAATACTTGATATCTGCACATTATCTAGTAATCAAATATTCTACTTACCGTGACTTTAGTATTGGCTTATTTCATTCCGTCAGTGCTTAACAATTCTATTATAGTTTGTAAATCCTATTTCATACCTCTGATACTTGATATTGCACATTACCTGGTACCAAATATTCTACTTAATTCCGTCACGATGCTTAACTGTTATTCTATTGTTAAATATAGCTTGTAAATCCTTGTGCCACAGGTCAGCATTGCAGTTATAATGGTATATTCTACTCCAGAGCTTTACTCTAAATTATTACCACTTATCCTATTCTTAGAAATGACTTGTAAATATGATGTTATACCTCAATTTATTTGGTATCCTGCACTTTCTTTGGTACCAAATATCCTCATTGCTTATGTTTACTGGTAATTCTTTTCATCCCAGAGCTGACCTCTTTATATTATTAACAATTATTGTAAGTGTTACAATAGTGTTTTTTACAAAAGTGTTGGTTTTTTTTTACCAAAATTTAATTGGAAACCTGCATGTTTGTGTGTGTGTGTATATGTATGTGTTTGTATTTTTCTGTTATTTATATTTCAGTGATCTGACATCTTGTTTCAATGACAGTTACTGTACTTTGAAATGTGGAATTAAAACACCAAATGGAAAAAAAATTCTGGTTGATCAATCATTATTGTAGATAAACTGCATGCTATAAATATAAAATATATATACAATAAGCAGCGGCAGATTGTTCGAAAATAGCGTTTGCCTCCGACGGTAGTACTATCTGGGGTAGTACCGCTACCATGCTCCGGGGGGCTCTCTAGACTACCACTTCTCTGCATAAAAGACAGAGAGTAGTGTAAGAGATGTTTGGTTAGAGAGAAGTCTTCCTCTTGTGCTAACCTTGTGTGTAGAGTCTGGGTTGAGAAACCCATCCAAGACTTCTTGTTGTTCCCTTATTCACAATGTTGATCTTTCTTATTGTACTGGATTGAGACAACTTCCACTGCATTTGCTGTACTGCTTATTGTGGGGATTTTAACGCTTCATGCCAATGTCATGGGTGAATAAATTGAATCAACTGATAAAGTGTTGTTTGAGTGCTACATGGATACAGTTATTGCAACGTACCCTGAACTGAAGCCTGAACTCCTTTAAAACACGTGAATGTTGGGAGTTACTATGTGAAATGACCTACTAGACGGTTTGCTCATCCCTTGTTTAATATCTCCCTATCTTCACCTACACCCATGCTCAAAGTACACCAAAGGAAACCCATCTCTTGGACAATGATCAGATAAGCTCATTTTCTTTATTTATATTTATTCACCCTGACAACCACAAAGACATACAAGCAACAGTTTTTATGAGTTTACCCTTTTTTTGTATTTATGATTTTTTTTTTTTGTGTGGTATAAACTTTATTGCAAATATTTCTGTGTTTGGACTTATGGTTTGAGTGTTGCTGAGGCTTGTTAAAACAACTATAGTCAGCTGAGTCCTCCCTTATAAATGTATGTGTGATTTGTCCTACTGGGAGTTCTCAGCTGAACGGTTACAGTGTGTGTGTGTGCGCATGTGATTGTGTGTGTGTGTGTAAATTATTAATAAAACCATTTGTACATAAATTGTCCCATTGAATGGAATTTGTGTAAGAATAGTTGATGTACAGTTTAAGACTGGATTAACCTACACAACTTTAAAATCTGAGATTTCAATATATTACACACGAAACTCCAATTTTGAGCTTCGTGGCCTGGCACGAAAGAGTTCTATTGGCTGCTCAGATTTGAGTCGTGGATCATCATACACTATGAAATTTCCTCTGTAGTCGTGGATATACTTACAAAAACTATAAAGGTTTGGCAAACTGATTCGATAACAGTCACTACATTCATCATTTTATTACAATTTCAATTCATGGGTTTTTCTCAATGGACAGGTTGGGAAATCTAACCTTTTCATATTAAAAGTCATATTTTCCCACTTCAGGACCAAAGTAAATGTAATAGACATTGGGGGGGACAACCACAGGTGGATGTGACATCCATGATCCAAGAAAACCATGACATTTCTGTTTGAAAACATGTTTTTGCCAATACTATTACATTCACAATGTTTCGGGAGTTGAAGTTGATGTGGTCATTGAAAATATATGAAAAGCCCATGACATTTCATTTCCAAAACATTTGTTGACAATCCTTTTACATTTCAAATGTTTTGGGTTTAATGTTATGTGGTAATTAAAAAAAGTCTAGGTTACTGTTGTAACCTCCGTTCCCTGATGGAGGGAACGAGACGTTGTGTCAAATGAAGTGACACTAGGGGTCTTTCTTGAAGTCCTCGGTTACCTCTGAACTTGAGAATGGCCAATAAGAAATTGGCAGACAGAATTTGCATATCCCTCTCCAGGACATACGGGTATAAAAGGAGGGAATCGTGCATCTGTCCATTCAGGTTTTGCACTGAGGAGCCGAGAATAAGGTTCGGCTGTTCAGTGGCCCTTTACAGCATCGTAGCTGGGGGGACATAACGTCTCGTTCCCTCCATCAGGGAATGGAGGTTACAAACCTAGATGTTTCCTGTCTGTCGCACACTCCACGTTATGTCGAATGAAGTGAAACTAGGGGTCCCTATTCAATCACGCCATGCTTTGAACCCTGTATGTGTGCTGCTGATGCAGGTGCGGGCAGGCAGTTGCATGCTAAAGCAGCAGGCTACATCAGACTGCACGTACCCTTCCCCAACGCCCCATAAAAACATCATAAACTTTTTTAGTTTCTCAGCATCCCCGAAGGGGGGAACAAGCAACGTGCCAAGCATGGGAGAAGGCCGCGCCAGCAGCACCTTTTCACTCTCTATATTTCTCGCATAGAGTTAAAGCAGCTGGGGCCATTTAACGCAATAACACGCATCGGGGAAGGCATTTTTTCCAACTCCTATTCTTTCAGGGGCAAAAGACCCTGCAGAGACCACATCCTGCACAGGCTGATGGGAGGTTAAATGTGGCGAATACGTCACATGGGTTTTCAGGCCACATGTGGAAGTGGTGCTGTGGTAGATCCTACCTAGCAAGGGAGGAGTTGCTACAAACACAGCAACTGGGGGCAGAGGGGACTGTCCAAGGGAGATACGGTTCCGCCTGTAGGGGGACCAAACTGCGGAAAATACACACATGGGGATTCATCCATGAAGCCCGACTCTGTGGAGCCAGTACAGAGTAGTTGTAAATTGGTACTGGGTGTTGCCCAGCCCGCCGCTCTACAGATGTCTGCTAGGGAGGTGCCGTTGGCCAATGCCCTTAAGGAAGCCACACTTCTCGTCTAGTGTGCTTGAACCCGCAAGGGGGGGCATGGTCTAGGTCTGATAGGCCAAGGCGATGGCGTCGACGCCCCAGTGGGCAAGCCTCTCTTTGGAGACAGCTTTCCCTTTCCACTGTCCACCAAAACAGACAAAGAGCTGCTCAGAACATCTAGAGCTCTGCATGCGGTCCACATATGTACGCAAAGCATACACCGGACACAGCAACAAAAAGGCTGGATATGCCTCCTCCCGGGGCAGCGCTTGCAGGTTCACTACCTGGTCCCTGAAGGGGGTCATAGGAACGTTGGGCGCGTAGCCCGGTCGAGGTCTTAGAACGACATGGGCATCAGGTGGACCGAACTTCATGCAAGTGTTGCTGACAGAGAACGCTTGCAGGTCCCCAACCCTCTTGATGGAAGCGAGCACGATCAGGAGGGACGTTTTCAAGGAGAGGGCTCGACTGATTCAAGCAGCTCGAAGGGGGGTCTCTGGAGGCCTGAGAGGACCATGGAGAGATCCCATGAGGGGAACAGGCATGGCCTGGGAGGGTTCAGCCTCTGGGCACCTCTAAGGAACCTAATAATCCTGTCATTCTTCCCTAAGGACATACTGTCCACTACGTCATGGTGAGCCGATATAGCGGCTACATAAACCTTCAAGGTGGAGGGGGACAGCCTCGCCTCCAGCCTCTCATGTAGAAACGAGAGCACTGACCCAACTCCACATCTCTGTGGGTCTTCAGACAACACCAATTCGTGAACAAGTGCCACTTCAGGGTGTAAAGCTGCCAGGTAGAGGGAACTATGGCTTGGTTGATTGTGTCTACAACCGCAGGTGGTAGACCACTTAGATCTTCCGCATCCCATCCAGGGGCTAGACATGGAGGTTCCAGAAGTCAGGGTGTGGATGCCAGAGGGTGCCTGGGGGTGGAGCCACCACGCATGTCCGCTGCTGTGTTGAGGTTGCCCGGGATATGAGTGGCGCACAGTCACTGCTGACTCGAAAGGAGGAGATGGCAGGCGAGTTCTTGCCGATTTATTTACGTTATCGTGGTGGTGCTGTCTGAACGGATCAAGACATGCTTGCCCCAAAGTAGTGGGAGAAACCTCCACAGGTCAAGAATACAGACAGCAACTCGAGGCAGTTAATGTGCAAACCCAACCGGGGCCCCATCGAGGAGCCGGCGGCTGCGTGCCCATTGCACACGGCGCCCCAACCCCGTTTGGAGGCATCTGTGGTGACCAGAATGCATCGGGACACCTGCTGTAGGGGACTCCTGTCCGCAGAAAACAGAGGTCTGTCCAGGGGTTGAAAGTCTGGCAGCAGGCGGGGGTGATGAACACACATGATGAACACCCATGTCGGGACTTGAGTCTGAAGCCAGTGCTGAAGCGGTCTCATATGCATCAACCCCAGCGGCGCGACCGCCGCGGAGGATGCTATATGTCCCAGGAGCCTCTGGAATTGTTTTAGAGGAAGTGCTGTGCCTAGCTTGAACAAGGTGAGACATTTCATCACCAACTGCACACACTCATTGGTGAGGTGCACTGTCATTGAGTTTAACTCCATGCCGAGAAAAGAGATGCTCTGAACCGGGGCGAGCTTGCTCTTTTCCAAGTTGACCTGAAGCACTTAACGGCTGAGGTACCTGAGCACCTGGTCCATGTGGGAGCACAGTAACTCTCGAGAGTGGGCTTGGATGAGCCAGTCGACAAGGTAGTTGAATATGCGCATGCCCACTTTGCTTAGCGGGACAAGGGCTGCCTCTGCGACCTTCGTGAAGACGTGAGGGGACAGGGACAGGCCGAAGGGGAGGACCTTGAACTGATACACCTGGCCGTCGAACGCGATCCGTAGGAAGGGTCAATGTTGAGGCAAGAGATGTGGAAGTACGTGTCCTTCAGGTCTACCGCTGTGAACAAATTCTGATGCTGGACACAAGTTAGAATGTGTTTCTGCGTGAGCATCTCGAACGGGAGTTTGTGCAAGGCCCGGTTGAAAACACGCAAGTCCAGGATCGGTCGTAAGCCACGGCTTTTTTGGGTACGATGTAGTAATGGCTGTAGAAACCCTTCATCATCTCGGCTGGATGGACAAGCACTATCTTTGAGCAGCATCTTTGAGTAAAAGTGTCGCGATCTCCACATGTAGGGTTTTGCCATCTTCGCCGTGCACCGAGGTAAAGCGGACACCGCCAAAAGGGAGCTAGGGCCTGGTGAACTGGATTGCGTAGCCAAGTCGGATGGTCCTGGCCAACCAACGTGACTTGGAAAGGGTTGGGAAGTGAAAGCCACGTGTCCAAGCTCCGTGCAAGGGGCACTAAGGGGACGATTGTTTTCGACATTCCTGGCAGGGCAGAGCAAGTAGTGTTGCGTCTGGAGGCAAAAGCACATCCCGAGGCTTTGGTGCTGAGAAAAGACTCGAAGCACTTACCTTGCTCCAAAAGCAGTCATGGGTCCAGAAGTGAGGGGTCCGCGTCCGGTGTGCCGGGACTGCCGATGTTTGGCGCCAGGTTGCCGTGAGAGTGGCATTTGCGGGCCTGATGACCCAGGGAACGAGGAACTTTTCTCAAGTTCAGAGGTAACCGAGGCCTTCAAGAAAGACCCCTAGTGTCACTTCATTCGTCACAATGTCAAGTGAGCGACAGATGGGGAACAAAACATTACAGTTCTGCTTCAAACCATGTTTTTGTCAACCCCATTACATTCAGAATGTTAAGGGAGTATATGTAAATATATGAAAAATGCATGCCATTTCATTTCCAAAAATGTTTTTGTCAGCCCTGTTAGATGTCAAAATGTCAACCCTGTTAGATTTAAAATATTTTTGGGTTTAATATAATGTGGTAATTGGAAATATATGAAAACCCATAAAGTTTCAGTTAAAACTTTTTTTTTTTTGTCAACACTTTAAATATTTCAGGGTTAAGTGTTATATGGTAATTGAAAAAAAAAACATTTTGAAAACTCATATTTCTTCTGTGCTGTCAACCCTGTTACATTTAAAATGTTTTGAAGTTGAATATTATTTGATAATTGAAAAAAGATACAAAATCAACATTTCTCTTCCAAAAGTGTTTTTTTCAATATTGTTACTTTTTAGAACGTTTCAGGGTTATATGTTTGTATGGTCATTGAAAATATATGAAAAGAACAACTTGTCAACTTTGTTACATTCAAAACGTTTTGGAAGTTGAAGGTTATGTGGTAATTGAAAATATATGAAAAACCCAAAACATTTTAGTTCCAAATGTTTTTTAGTCAACATTTTAAATGTTTCAGCATTAAATGCTATATTGTAATTGAATATATATATAATATATATATATATATATATATATATATATATATATATATATATATATATATATATATATATATTTTTGAAAACCCATGAAATTGTATTTTTTCAAAACATGTTTTTGTCAACCCTGTTAACCCTGCATTAAAAATGTTCCGACATTGAATGTTTTTTGATAATTAAAAAAAAAATCTATATTTAAAATCCATTACTTTTCTATTTCAAAACATGTTATTGTCAACCCTAAAGATGAGTGCAAAAACGTCTAGTGATGGCCTAAACCAGAAAATATCTTTGCACCATTTGCTCATAATCCATTGAAACACATAAAAGTTGACACTGTTTAAAATTATTTTCTAATATAGTTAAGACAAAGCTTCTAATTGTGTTTCTACAATCAGAGGATTGAGGTGACTAATAGTGTCTCAGTAACACAAGAAATATGTTTAAATTTGACTTCAGTTTGTTTTTGTTTGAGTGTAACTTAGGGTGTCGTCACTGTCTGAGCAGCTTCTGCAGAACACCTCCACACCTGTGTGTTTGTGTGTGTGTGTGTGTGTGTGTGTGTGTGTGTGTGTGTGTGTGTGTGTGTGTGTGTGTGTGTGTGTGTGTTTATAAATAAACACAGCCTCCCTCAGGCTGTCATGTATTAGAGGGAGCGAATGTGAGAATTTGGCTTTTCCCACACAAACACCAACATCTCCAGAAATATCTCTTCCAGAAAAACCTGCAGCTCATATAGAAATGTTGCCCAGAGCTGCTCACAAATTATTTCCATCACTTAAAAATATTGTGCTTGTTATGTATAAACTCCAGAATTCAAACTGTCGACCTTCAGAGGTTTGCTGCTGTTCTAAAATAAAGTCTGTCATGTTGTGTCAGTAAGTTGATAGATTATTCTAAATCAAATATGTATCATGTATATATAGTGTTACAGACAGGCTGTCACTCTGTGTGTTGCTCATCGATGTGAAACGGATGATCCTGCTTTGGCGTTGTTGGAAACAAATTTCACTGGCAGAATATATACAAAGTATACAAAATATATATTTTTTCTTACTCAATAAGATCTTCTCATTTATAGAACTGTAGTATAGCACCGCTGTCTTGTGTCTAAGCCTGTATATATATATATATATATTGGTTATATATGTATTATGTATATACAGTATGTATTAGATGGTTTTCTGCATTATTGGTCGTAAAATGTGATCTCATCTTCATCAATGTCAGAAGTATAGACAAATACAATGTGCTTAAGCTAACAACACACAAACAATTATAATCTTTTATGTCTTTATTGAACACATCCCTTTAAACATTCACAGTGCTGTGTAAAAAGTAAGTGAACCTTTGGATTTAATAACTGGTCAATCCTCCTTTGGCAGTAATGACCTCATCCAAGTGTTTCCGGTATCTGCAGATTCAACCTGACCAACGTTCAGAAGGAATATTGGACCATTCCTTCGTAAAGAACTGCTTCAGCTCAGCCATATTCTTTTTTTTATCCCCTTTTCTGCCAATTTGGAATGCCCAATTCCTACTACTCAGTTGGTCCTCATGGTGGTGCGGTTTCTCGCTTCAATCCGTGTGGCAGAGGACAAGTCTCACTTGCCTCCGCTTCTGAGACCATCAATCCGCGCATTTTATCATGTGGTTCATTGTGCATGACATCGTGGAGACTCCGAATGTGGAGGCTCATGCTACTCTCCGCGACCCATGCACAACTCACCACACGCCCTATTGAGAGCGAGAACCACTAATCGTGACCACGATGTGACTCTACCCTCCCTAGCAACTGGGCCAATTTGGTTGCTTAGGAGACCTGGCTGAAGTCACTCCGCACCCCCTGGATTCGAACTCGCGACTCCAGGGGTGGTAGAGCCATATTCTTAGGATATCTGATCTCTTGAATTCATTCCACAGCATCACAAAACATTTTCCTTGTAGCGGTGTAAAATGTCGAGGAGATCTTTGGCAAACTTCAGGTGTGCAACAAAGTTTTTGTTATAAAGTAGCAGCTTACTTTGTGATGTCCAGCTAGTTTAATGTTTTCTGTATAGTAGACTCATAAACAGAGAGGTTAACCAGTTCCAATGATTCCTTCAAGTCTTTATCTGTCACTAGGGTTCTTTTTTACTTCACTGAGCAATCTGCGGTTTTTCATTTGAGTCATCTTGACTGGAAGGCCACTTCTAGAGAGAGTACCTATGATACTAAATCATCTCCATTTATAGATAGTTTGTCTCACTATGGACAGATGAATATTTAAGCTCTTTGAGATAACATTGTAAACTTTTCCAGCTTTATGCAAAGCAACAATTCTTGATCATAGGTCTTCTGAGATCTCTTTTTTTTTGTGAGGCATGACACCAGATGCTTCTTGTGAATAGCAAACTCAAAATGTTTGAGATTTTATTTATAAGTCAAAGTAGAGCTAACCCACACCTACAATCTCATTTCATTAATTGCATAATTAATAAGCATATGGGGTTCACTTACTTTTGCCACATTACTGTGAATCACTGCAATGGTGACGAGTCTGCATACAGATGAGAGGTTGAACAGATGGCGGTCTGGTGCAGTCACAACAACTTTGAGCTGAACATGCTCAAAACAGTGGAAATGATACTAGACTTCAGGAGAAATACCCCGCACTCCCCTTCACCATCCTGAACAGCACTGTGGCTGCAGTGTAGTCATTCAGGGTCCTGGGCTCTACCATCTCTCAACATAGACTCCATTATGAAGAAGGCTCAGCAGAGGTTGTACTTCCTTCACCAGCTGAGGAAGTTCAACCTCCCACAAGAGCTGCTGATTCAGTTCTACTCAGCCATCAATCCAGGCATCATTGAGTCTGTCCTGTCTACATCTATAACTGTTCAGCCACCAAACCAGACAGAAGGAAACTACAACAGACAGTCAGGACTACTGAGAGGATTATTGGTGCCCCCCTGCCCACCCTCCAAGACCTGTACGTCTCTGTGGCAGGGCGGAGGGCGGGGCCGGGTCGTGATCATACACACCCGGTCCCGTATTAGGCTAATCAAGCCTCCGAGGTATAAAGGTCGACTGCAGGGTGTCGTGCGGGAGAGAGAGATCATTTACGGACATGTCCGTCATGTGTGTGTTTGTGTCTTCTTTTAAGTTTATCATTAAACTATTATTTACATTGAAAAGCCGGTTCTCGCCTCCTCCTTTCCATTGAATACCTTTACAGTCTCCATATTGAGGAAATGTGCATGTACAATCACTCTGGACCCCACACGTCCTGCCCACTACTTCTGGACAGCTTTCCGTAAATCTCTCTCTGTCTCTCGCACTGCAGCTTCCAGTCGGCCCTTATCCCTCTCTGGGGCTTGATTAGCCAGATTATGGGCCGGGCACGCAGAATCATGACCCGGCCCTGCCCTCCACCCTGTCACACTCATTCTGATATATATGCAAATGATTGACAGGCAGAAAGTGCTTTAAAGCTCTTTGTGTTTCATTCATTTAAATATTCCTTACAGCTCTTTTAATCCAAAGCATTTTACAGTACACTTAAATTAGTGGCACACTACACCTGGAGCAACATGTGCTAAAGTGTCTTTACCCTGTCACACAAACACACACTCCTCTATAAGCACACACACACACACATCAAGTAATTTAACTCAGTTGAGCAGGACATCCATTTATATGAAAGAGTGCATAAAATAAATGTTCACACACACACACAGGAATCTCTCTGACACCTGCAGATTCATAAGCGCTGTAAAACCAGTGCGCTCACTGCATTTGCACAAACCCATTTAAAGGGGTCAAATATCACCATCCATCGTTCCTCAAACATCATATTGAAACTGAAAAATCACTCTTCTGTGTTCGTTTATACTCTACCCCTCCTTCTTGCATAGGACATTATAGTTATTGCATACTGGGAAATTTATTCAGTAAATTCACACCGACCGGTTATGTATTATAAAGCAGATCCACTCGACGAAACAAGATGTGAAGCATCACTAAGCATATAAATATTTACACCAGCAATATCGGTGTCACATATTCTGTTCAGTTACATGCTGTGGATTCTGCTAAATAAATCAACAGATCATGTCTGACCCATTTTGTTAAAGAGTGACTCATTTAAAGCATAAGAAATTCATTTGTTTACCATCTCAGAAAGCTTTGTGGAGCTTAATTTGCCGGGTTATTCTCGGCCATCCTTTTACAATTTGATGAGGTGATTCCTTAACTTAATTACTGTAAAACTTTAAACAGTCTATCACATAATGTGCTCAAGTGTTAAGAAATGGCACTGTACCATTTCAAGCTAATTAATACAGTTATATACAGTGTATATATTAGGACATAATTATGTCTGCTGAAAGGGTAAAAGGGTTGACCGTATCACAGTTTAGTTTGACAAGGTCTTGAAACTACAAGCTACTCTTTAGAAAGAGAATCTAATGTTGATATACAAATTTTTTTTATTATTATCAGTTGCTTACTATATAAAATAATACAAATAATGGTAACACTGTGGAATTATCTGATTGTCCCCTACTGACACCCATAACAAAGCATAATATAAAATTATAATAAAAAGAAAAGACTAACATTTGTTCTTGAAGAGATTTCTTCTTCAAAGAATAAAGTTTTTTTAATAGACTAGTTTATTACTTTAAAATGATGGTAATACGGGTGACACATAACCTTGATTTTTCTCTATTATAATTTGAATAGTGGAAAATCTAGTAGTATCACTAAGTTTTAGTGAGGAAATAAAAACTTAGCCTTGACAAAAGACGGTTACGTTTAAAAAGTTTTATGGCTAAATGTGTGGCAATTATTACCAATTTTTTTTTACCTTGACATATCAGTTTTGTAACATGTTTTTGTCAGCCCTTTCACATCCAAAATGTTTCTGGGTTGAATTAAAATTATTAATTAAAACTGTATGAAAAAAATTACATTCTGTTTCAGAACTTCAAATCTTTTGACAGCGAATGTTATTGAATTAAAAAAAAAATCCATAACATTTCTATTTCAAAACATGTTGTTTTTTTAGTTTTTTTTTTGTCAACTGTATCATCCAAAATGTTTCAGGGGTTGCATGTTTTGTGGTAATTCAAAAAAACATTTAGAAAACCCATGACATTTCTATTTTAATACATGTTTTTGTCAACCCTGTTACAGTATATTCAAAATGTTTGAGAGATAGCGTAAATCTTTTAAATCATTTTTAAATCATATATATATATATATATATATATATGTCTGACGAACACTTTTGGAGCGTCACATGTTGGTTGTCGTGTCTAAATAAAACACTGTTCCAATGATTGAGGGAACGAGACATTTTGTCGATGTAGTGACACTAGCAGTGGCTCTTGGGAGACCCAGACATCTCTGATCTTTGAGAAAAGGCCAATGAAAATTGGCGAGTGGAATTTGCATGCCACTCCCCCAGACATATGGTATATAAGGAGCTGGAACGCAACCACTCATTCAGACTTCTTCAGACCCGAGTGGTCTTATTCACTGACCTGAATTACTCTGCCGATCCATTAATCTCTGAGTCCAGTGAAGTTGTTGAATTTACAGCACATTACAGTGGCTTTTCCCCCTCTTGCACCGGTTGAGTGCAGAGAAGACCCTGGGCGCTTCAGCAGCCTGGAAGAGTATATTCTTCCTCTAAAAGAGTATATTTCCCTTCTAAAAGAGTGGCACTCAAGGAGAGCATCATTTTAAAGATGCCTTTACTGTTTGTGTATATTTCCTTGTTCCTATCATTACCTCTCCGCTTCCCACGGCCACTATCACTGCCTCACATGTTGGGTCATGTTCTCACTGCGAGAGCATGATTATGGCAGTATTCATCCCCGGAAGTGCATGATGAGCTCACGCGATCATGGTTGGCACCTTTTACTGCCTTGACCCAGTACTTTGGCTCATCCGCTCTCACTACCCTCGACGGTGCGGCTGCCAAAGGGTGCTCGGCGACTCTCCAGGTGGTTAGCGTGATCACGGTGCACCTACCGGAGCATTCCGAGACTCCTTTAGGTATACGTCATAACTGATGACTAGGGCCGGCAGTGCCGCTGGACAGGCCACCTCCGCCCTGCACACCACGGCTCTCCTGCAAGTGGACCGAGCCGAGGCACTCAAAGAACTGCATGATGGTAGTTCTGACCCGAGATTGATGCAGGAGCTGCGCTCGGCGACCGATCTCACCCTCCGGGTGACAAAGGTCATTGCGTGGTCTGTCAGGCAGGCGATATCAACTCGTGGTGGCTGATCAAGACTGTCCAACTGGGCTATGCGATTCAGTCCACCAGGTGCCTGCCCAGGTTCAACGCAGACCCTTCCTGCGGTTTACTTTCGAGGGCCAGGCATAACAGTACAAGGTCCTCCCCTTCGGTCTGTCCCTGTCACCTCGCGCCTTCACCAATGTCGCAGATGCAGCCCTTGCCCCGTTAAGGGAAGTGGGCATCCACATTCACAACTATCTCAATGACTGGCTGATTCTAGATCACTCATCCCTCATCAATCCCATGACTCCATTCGGGGATCAGGTGGTGAACCTGCAAGCACTGCCCCAGGAGGAGGCAAGACCCATCCTTGGCATTGCTGGGTCCGGTGTATGTTTTGTACATCTACTTGGATCGCACACAGAGCTTTAGAAGCTTAGAGCTTTGTCTGCTTTGGTGGACAGCTGAAAGGCAGCTCTCTCCCACTGGGTCAATGACACCATTCTACCAGGGGTGTAGCGGCCTGCTGGGCTCTGACCAACGGTGCCTCATTAGCAGACATCTTCAGAGCAGCGGGCTGGGCAACAACTAACACATTTGTGAGGTACTACAACCTCCGGGTTCAGCCGGTTTCATTCCGTGTATTGTCAGGTTCAAACAGCTACATCTCGGGAAAGCTGGCTGGGTATACTGCTTGCATATAGTGACTTTCCCCTCCCTTGAGGAGAAGATGTGCGCTCCTTCTCCCAGTCGTGTTCACAAAAGTGTGGACCCTGGATGTTCTTCCTCAGCCCTGTGGCTGGTGAGTTTTCAAAGAAACTCGCCGCCGGCCCAGTACATGTGTCAATTAGGCCCTGTACTGGAGTAGGTGCTCCACATGCATTGGTTATCCCGTTGATAACCATGTGTGATGGATTTTCCGCAAAAGGGTTTCCCCGTTGGTAAACTGGGTCTTACTTGGGCAGAGGCCTCTCTGTTCCCGGTCGCCTTGTTAGTAGTAACTCCCCTTCGGTTAGGATTTGCCATGGGACCATTCCATAGGATGTGCTTCCCACTCTAAAGTCCCCCCCCCCTCTCCAGGCAGGGTGTGGTCTTCGCTGTGTCCTCCTCATTGGAGGGACACTCCCCAACGTGGACCTTATATGGCCCCCACTTTGTTCCTTTTGGGGAGAAAAAAGAGAAGAGGCCGTGACTAGGTCAGCCGGTCCTTATTTTTTGAGTAGTCAACTTGTCCCCAAGGTGCAGGAGGCTGTTTGATACATATGAGTGTATTGGGGTAGTTACATGATGGAATAGTGCACTGACTCCGAGGCACACAGCGCTCTACCTGTCTGCCACCGCCAGTCCACATAACACAGTTCAGTAGTTGTGGTGTTTCCCATTGGGACAACTAGTGCCACTACATCGACACAACATCTCGTTCCCTCCATCAGGGAATGGAGGTCACGTTAGTAACCATGATTTTAGCATACTGTGTCAAGTTAAACAGAGTTTCAAACTTTTAAAAACAAGTCTCGAGGGTGCTGCATTTAGTTGTGTTTGGTCCAGGTGTCTTTTAATACAAGATCTGTTTAAGGCTGTGTTGCTTTCGTTGGTTTGACGAGGCGTGTTTTCTGTACAACTAGAGTCACGATGATTGCCCCCTACTGATACAGATTCACCATAACATCAAGGTGGTACATTCAGTTTGAATTACTCTGATGGTATGAACATTCTTCATAAGAAGAGAAAATAAAATCAAAATGCTAGCTTTTATATCCATATATTTAAATAATAGAAATTGGTAACACAGGGGTGTGGACAGAATTCTTATGACCAAAGAATAACAAAACATTTTATAATATATTAAAGTTATTTCATTTTGGTTTATGTATTTTAACAAATGTCTAAATTAACACTTAGAAAATGTTTGTGTAACTGGTCCTGCTCGATTCTTTTTTTTTGGACAGGAGTCTCCAGCATGGAAAGCAGGCAACATGCCTGCTACAGCCTCTAGCGTCAGTTGCTAGTGCACCTAGAGGCCAGTGGAGTGAGGTTTACACATTACACAGTTTCCTACCAGCTGGCTAATGTTAGAATCACCCCCTAAACCTCACTTCTATCGGGGTCATGGCACCACTGTAGCGGTCCTACTCAAACCTGCTCTGAGCCGGATTCGAACTGGGGTCTTCAGCATGGGAGGCAGGCATGCAAATGAGGCTAACGGCTGTAACCTCAAGCGTCATTTGCTATTGTGCCTCTTGAGGTTAGGCTTATACACTGCACAGCTACCTACCAGCTGGCTACCATTACATTCGCATCAGCTATTCATTGTTAAAGTATTTTTAGTGACCCCAAAACATTATTTGACATTTTATTTAAAGGTATTTAAAAATGTCTGAATGATATCAATATTTCTCAGATAATAAGCAGATCAGTTTCAATAAACGTCTTACGGTTTTCTCATCAGGAAGCAATGTGACTTTTTATGGTATCTGTGCTGTTTGTGGCGTTTGTTCAGAGGAAACTGAATGCTGTCAGACAGTCATTATGTGGCTCTTTCGCTGTAAAATATTTGTACGCTATTTGTCTTTTTTCATGCTGCAGGCTAATTAGCAGTGTGCTTTTGACATTCTGCTGTGTAAATGACCCATACCAAGGGCCCTACTGGAAACCAAGTGAAATAGAGACATGGATCTAACACAGTGTGAAAAGCCTTTAACCTTTAAGCCTTCCTTCTTTTTATAGCACGGAAACCCTGTTGGCAAAGGTTAGTGTCGCTGATGTTTAGCGGCTGGACTAACTACCAGATGACTGTATCAGAGGTTTGCAATTTGAGCTGGAGTTGAGTTACACTTGTCTGTCATAAATGCGAAGTGTAAAGGTGAAGTGTTTATTATTATCATCCCAGTTTATTGTTCTGAGTCAACTATCAGTAATCCTTGTTACTTTCTGGGGAATGTAAACACTGTAACTTTGCAGTGCTTTTTATTTGAGTGGTCTAACATATCAACTTCTGACTCAGCTAACTGTATGTGTTTGCACTGTTTGTCTATGAATAATACCTCAAATCATCAACAGAGATGTGATATCACTTAACTAAATGATCAAACTAACTATTTTAGAAAACATCCCATAGGCTTATTGTGGCAGGTCAGAGGGCAGGGCTGGGTCATGATTCCACACACCCGGCCACTAATCAAGCCTCAGAGAGGGATAAAGTCCGACTGGAGACTGCAGTGGCACAGAGAGAGAGATTTACGGACAGCTGTCCGACACCTTTGTGTGTTTGTCTTTTTGTCTAAGTTTTGTATTAAAATATTATTTATATCATCAAGCTGGTTCTCGCCTCCTCCTTTCCCATTAATCCCATTACACTTACATTGATCTAAACAATGGTTTCATGTTCTCGGTAGACAGAAAAAAACAAACTGCAAGTGAATCTGTTTTTAATGCAGTCTAGGCCATATTTTTATTTACATATTTTTTTTAACTTGCATACACTGTACAAACAAAAACATAATAATTACGTTCCCTTACCAAAATCAAGAGTTCATGGCAAACTTGCTGCAAATTCGCCACTGATCATTTTCACATGCAAATTAGCAAATTGTCCATTGATGCCAAAGGTTTGCTGGAGGTTCACCACTTCCGGTGAAGAGCTGCAAACTTCTTGCAAACATTTGTGGTGACTTAATTCTTAAAAATAAATTTTGTTGGAGTAACCTTTTGTAGTCCGGTTTAGAATTGCCACCCGTACCGTAAAGGATCGATCTTTATAGAATTTGTGATTTGTCTGTATTTTTTTAAGCCGGGACCCAGAGATTTTCAGCCTGTGGGTTTCGGACAGGGTTCGGGTTAGTTTTTTAAGTATGACTTTGTGTTGGGTTCGGGTTTGTAATCAAAACTCTGGTGCATTTTTGGGATCGCCCACAGTTTTTCACATTCAAATTTAAAAGCACACCATTCACACATACTGTGGACTTATTGTAAACATTTTTTTATTTTTTTTCAGAAAACTGCACAAATAAAAAAAAAAGTCTCCAGTCATTCATAAATAATATTGTATGTGTTTATAATATTATGATAATATATATATATATATACACAGGCCCGATCAATTCTGGTCAAATTTCTGAGATCATAAAATAAAGATCTCATGTTACATGAGGCGAGGAGTAAAGGAAGGCTTTCTTGGAAGAATCACAACATTCCCTGACATTGTGAATTCAACAACAGAGAAATGTGATAGATTCAAAGAATGCAAGAAACTTTTACATCAACAGAAGGTTGCTTTTACACTGATGTTCCCGGCCAAATTGAGAATAGATACGAAGGGTGACAGCAAAATATTTTCATGCCCACAGCAAGCGATATCCTTCTTCATAAAGTCAATGTAATGAGTAGGTTATTGTGTGATACTCTCTATGCAGCCAAGTGGATGACTCACTGAAAATTCACTTGACTGTCCGAGGAAACCTCGCCCTCTTTGTTTCTTTCTGTGCTGGTTCTGCCAAGCAGCTGGAATTTGTTTTGTGGAATAACACTCCTTCGGGACAGTTTGTTGATGAATCTGCATGTTCTTTGTGCTTATGCCTCCTATTGGTTGGAGTTTGTTTTGTGTAATATTTCTTGCAAAACATTGGAGGGATTAGGGCATCTGTTCCACTCATTTAACAGCCAAGTGAGCCTGACTCACTGTACATTCACTTGTCTGTCCAAGGAACCTGAGCGCCTTTTTGGTTTCTTTTTGTGCTGGTTCCTGCTGGAACACACCTTCGGAACAGTAATGTGGATGAATCTACACGTTCTTTGTGCTTATGTCTCCTTTTGGATGGAGTTTGTTTTATAGATTATCTTCTGTTGTGTAATTCTGTCTCTCAAAATTTGAATAGAAAACCCGGGCTTGAGCAATCCGATGGCAGAGTTGTCGTGGGGGTTCTCGTAGGCGTACATGGACTCTTTGAGTTTAGAGGGATGGATGCTTGATTGTTACACTGATGTTGGAATGTGTTCTTTATAATGTTATTTTTGACACACAATCTATTTTTTCTAATATGTCAAAATGTAAAATGTTAATATGAGAAGATTGTCTCTCTCCACGTGGAATGTGAATGGATTGGAGCACCCCATAAAAAGAATGGTTATTTATTTTCTTAAATGTAAGTGATGTGATATAGTGTTTCTTCAAGAAACGCATCTTTCCCTGCAGGAAGCTGAAGATTTTGGGAAGATATGGGGTGGACATATTTTCTTTAGTGCTGGGTCAAATGTCTCAAACAGATTAAAGATAAATTAAGAAGAGTCATTATTGTTTTAGCAGAAATCTAGGGGCATAGGTTGATTTTGGCTAATATTTTCACACCTAATACTGATGATCAGGGATTATTTATAGATCTTAAAGGGATGTTGCAAGCCGCTGGCACCCCTCATGATATAGAATTGGTAGAAGACTTGAATCTATTGATGGACTCAGTCCTTGATCATAGTGAAGCAAAAGTGTGTAAGGCGCCTAGAGCAACATTGATGCTTCACAGGATGTGCAAAAATCTTGGTCTTACAGATATATGGAGACTTTTGAACCCATCTGGTAGGGACTATACAATTTTTACATCAGTCCATAAGATCTATTAGAGAAAATATATTTTTTAATGTATCCCTTTTGCAAAATCCTGAATTCCAACAAATGCTATATGCTGAAAACAATGTCTATATGGAGACCAACTGGTCCTCAGTATCATCTGTGGGTGTGGCTTGGGAAGCACTTAAGGCAGTTCTTAGGGGTTGGATTAAACGGTTGGATAATACAATATGCCTCATTCTCCAAAAAAATCCAAAGCATGAGAACTTGTGGAGTTGGAATGGAATATTAAAAAGGCAGACGCAGAGCTGAAGCACCGAATGTCATTTGATGGCCTCAGAGAATTGACCCGATTAAAATACAGAATACTATTTTGTCATGGAAGGTGGAGTTTTGTTTATTCAGGGCAAGACAGACATTTGATATGGTAGAATGGGATTATCTTTTTAAGATTTTGAAATATACAGGTTTGGGAATACTTTTATTGGATGTATTAAGTTACTTTATAGACACCCGGTAGCGGCGGTACAAACAAATGGATTCATTTCAGATTATTTTACTCTGGATAGGGGCACCCGGCAGGGTTGCACTCTGTCCCCATTATTGTTTTGTCTTGCCCTGGAACTAAAAGAATAAGATTAAATAAGATAAGAATGAAAGATGATTTTCCAGGGGTGGAGGTGTGAGGTGTGTCGCATAATCTTTTGCTTTACGCATATTATATTTTATTAATTGTCTCCGTCCCAATTAGATCTATGCCTTGCCTCCACAGAATTATTAATTCATTTTCTAAGTTCTCAGGTTACAGAGTTAATTGGTCTAAATCTGAAGCTTTGGATCTGACATTGTGCTGCCCTGTAACAGCTTTTCAGCCGGGCGCCTTCCAGTTGCCTAAACAGGGCATTAAGTTTAATTTTGAACCTTTAATAAAAAAGTTTGAGTGATGTGGGCAGGTGGGCTTCATTACATTTATCTATGATTGGGAAGGTTAATGATATTAAAATGAATTGTATTCCAAAATTTAACGACCTGCTACAATCTCTCCCTGTAAATGCCCCTCTCTCTTATTTTAAGCAATTTGATAGTATAGCGAAGTCCTTCATTTGGAATGGTAAACGTCCTAGATTGAGGCTGATTGACAAAGGTGGGCTAGGCCTACCCAAGATTTTATTATTATGCATTCAGTCTCAGACATTTGGCTCATTGGTCACTTCCACCTGAGAGAGCCCCTCCCTGGTTTAATATTTAACAGGAAGTTCTTGCCACTATTTTGCCATTGCAAAGCCTTTCAATCAAACTAATCCGAGAAGTTAAGTTACACCCTGTTATCTCACATTTGCACTCAGTATGGACAAAAGTGTCCAGAATGTTTAATTCGGACATTTATTTAAATGTTCTCTCGAGCATTTGAACCCCAAATGATGTATTAATAAGCCCCCTTTCTGCTGGACGGAGTGGATTGAGAGGGAGGTTAATACGTTCAGTGACATATATGAGATTGTAGTATTGAGATCTTTTTAAAATTTGGTTCAACATTTTGGGATTCCCAGATATCAATTCTTCAGGTATTTACAGCTGCACCACCTGCTCTGTACTATTGTTTTGAGTAGCAAACACCCCCCTAAAGCGGCAGACACTCTGGGAGAGGTGATTACTGCTTTTGGAAAAGGTCATGAGGCATCAGTGTATTACTCCCTGTTAATTCAGAGTCTGGGGACGGAGCTTTAACTTCTATCAAGAGATTTTGGGAGTTAGATTTAAACTTGGTATTTTAGGAGGGAGTGTGGGCTAAGATCCTAAAAAATGTCAAGTCTTCATCTAGAGATGCAAGGGTTCACCTTTTGCAATTTAAGATTTTACAATGATTCTATTGGACCCCCTATGGATTGTATAGGCTTGGTCTTAAAGACACACCCCCCTACTGGGGATGCCAATCAGAAGATGGAGACACAACCCATGTTTTTTGGGGGGTGTGCTAAGATCCAAGAATTTTGGTTGAAGGTTCAGAGCTTTATATGTGAAGTTTTAGGCACACATTGGGGGAGGGAAAGGGGTGGTAGTGGTAGTTAAATATTGATTCTGTGTATGTATGTTTACCATTTCTGTTTTCGATGTAGGAATCAGTAAAAATGTCGATAAAAAAAATCTCATTTCACTTTGTGATTCTTTTCAAAATCATTCGAACTGCGGCATAAGTGTAACAAAATGAACTGTATAGCCACATTCCTGAGAGTGAGAGCTTTTATTTGATATTTGACTTATGTGCTATGTGAAGGACTTTTAAATTCATATAAATATTTCTACCCCAATACTTCTAGGGGGCACAAGTTTTCAACTGAATATTTTGAGGCTCTATTTTGCTATTTAAAGTGATGATTATCTCTGAAAAGTTCAGATTCTAAGCTTTTAAATGATACATCATATGCCTAACTTTTGTATACGGAGACTTCAACATTTTAAGCGTAAACCTTTTTCATGATATAGCGCCCCCCTTTATATATAAAGTTTATATATATATCTATATCTATCTATCTATCTATCTATCTATCTATCTATATATATATATATATTTTATTTTGTTGTTACATGCACATGGGAACGGAGGAGTTAAGCCTGATTTCCCTTATAAAAATCTCAAAACAGTTTTGAGAATTTAAAGGAACTCTGACCACTACTGGGGGCATGTCTCCCTCCTTGGTCTTTCATCTGAGTTATCTCCTGTATGCAGATAAAGTGTGACCCTGGTACACCCTCACATTTGTATTGTTAAACCATTTGGTCTTTGATGTTTGAGTATTTAAGGAAGGTTGACAAAGACATCATGGAATCTGTAATTCAGATCTCCTGCACAATCGCTGTGTCGTTTTGCTGTCAGGTATGCTTTTCATTCTCTTACATTTTTAGATGATGTTGTATTTATTTATCATTGATTAAATTGATTTGATTGATTCTAATTGGATTGAAATATATGTTTTATCTACCCGACTAATACATTGTTAAACTTGGTTTTATTCAGATTTATTCTCAAATTCTTGGCTTTAGTAGATTATGTTAAATTCCTGTTACTGCAAATCTGTGATCAGGGTTACTACATACTAAGACCCAGCATTTGATGGAGCATACAGCACATCAACTGGGATTTTAAGCTTTCTGATGAACCATTTGGCTTTAGTTAAGTGTAATTGACTGTAAAGTGTAAAGAAAGTACTATCTGGCACAATCAAATATTGATCAACCAGTCAATATAGCACTAGTCATGACCCCTGTTTAATGCTAATATTATTCTAGTCAAGTATAATAGGAAACTACTCAACTAAATAATTTACCATTTGGGTAATTGTATACTGGTCGGCCTTATTCAACTAGCTATACAATTAATTATTTACCTCTCTCTAGAGATAATATTATATTAAGTGTATACAGATTTATAGAAACTAAGCAAAACTACTAATTAGATATAGATAGTAATCATTCTTTTCAGGGTTAGTCATTTACCTCTGGCTAAAGATCAAACTGACAAGTGGGATCCATGTACACGGCTTCTAAACAACATTTCGACAAACGACACTAAATGACTTCATACTTCCAAACAGATGTTGTGGACACGTATAACACAGGAGGCTCAAGCGTGCCAGCTACTCTCGGTTTCTAGAGTTTCTGTAAACTCCAAGCCCTCTCATTTATCTTCAGCCCAATTGCTTGATTTCTCTCTACCTAGGGACAAACTGCTTGTATTTATTTCCGGGGTGGTGATAAAATATCCATGCTGCTCACTGCGGGCCTGGTGGCCAGCAGTCGAGCTGAAATTACATATCTATAATTCAGCTCATATTTCAGATGGCCGCCACACTCAATTTTCCACAGTTTCCTCTCAAACAAGCACTGCATGAAATGCTCATAAGAAACCCGTGGATGAAAAAACGAATTGCATGATTAAAACAGATTAAACCACAATGAAGCGAAGTTTGACTTTGAATTCACATGGCAAAAGATAGAAAAATATTGAAACATTCTCTAATCACTTGAGAGCAAAACTGTCTAAGATAATAAGACTTATTTTCAGGGTTAGTTAGTACTTACATTGAACTCTATTGAATATTCAGTAACACTTTATTTAAACGGTCGACAATAATACACTAGTTAAGCATGAATAAGGTTCATGTATAACTGAATGTAAAGTATGTCTATATATTTACAACATAAATGTCTTATATTTGTGTAGAAAGTACTGTAATTAATGCTATTTCAGATATTAATATGTATCATAAATTAAGTATATTAAAAAATATTAAGCCAGTAATTTTGAATAAGTAATTGGATTTACAAAGTTGTTACAAGCAAATTGCTTACATCTTGTATTGAAGTGTAACACTTGGGACATTATCCCTAGCAGCCACTAGAGGTCGCTAGGTGAATTTAAGACTCTTAGTTTAACGTTCTGTGTTTTCCTGGTCTAGTCATTTCATATCCTGTTTCCCTCATGTTCATGTGTCTTCTTCTCATTGGTTTATTGTCTTATTAACTTGTTATCAGTCTTGTCTTTTCATTGGTTCATGTTTTAGTAGTCTTGTTATATTGTTATTAGTTTAGTCTTGTCATTGGTTGTATTTGTCATGTGATTCCCCTGGTCTCCCTGAGGCTGTTTTTCAAACGCAGGACTAAATGAGCCCATCTATTCCTTGATACCACCAGGGAGAATAGATTGGATTCTGCAAAAATATATTTATATATATGCTCCTGAGTGGTTCAACCTTCACTGTGGGATTGGCTGATGAGGAATTAAGCATTCCTCCTACAGTAACCACCAAGTCAGAGTTGTCCGACATGCCTAGTCAAGCGCCGCACCTGCCATAGTCAACGAGCCAGTTCCTGAAGCTTCGACTACAGAGGTCTTTCTCCTGTCACTGCCGGTGGTCTCAGCCACTGTGGCTGTTCCCCTATCACTGCCGGTGATATCATTTGCTTTCTAATTCAATGTTCTTAATTCAGTATATCACCTGTCTTTAAACTATGCATTTGCTTTGAAAGTATTACATTTTTAAATCATTTTGGTGTTGTGAAGCTAGTATGCTTATTTTAATTGATTTACCCTGCTAGGGTGTGTCGAGATAAATGCCAAAGGAAATCTTATAGCAAGAGCATCCAAAGTGACTCTATTTAGTATTATACAGAAATGTGATTATATCATCCTATGTTTGTTACTTAATGAGGGTTGTTTCAATAATGTCATAATAACTATTTGTGATTATGTCATCATTATTGTATTTGTGTTGAGTGGGAAATATTTTGTAGTATATTACCCAAGCAGATAATATCATAACTTCATTGATCGTCAACTGAGAAATGTGTTATGATACTGATGTATTATCCTATGTGTTTGCTTTTAAACTGTACATTTTCACAAGCACTCAGGACCTGCTACAGGAAGGCATCACTGGAAGTTCTTCCCCACTGACTAAACTTGCTTATCTTCTGCGTGGAGTTTGCAAATCTGCAATTAAAAGAATGAAGAGAAGAGGTGACCTGAAAATTGGAAAAAGTCACAAAATTGTTTTGATTGATGAGAACAAATTTGGTCACAAATGTAAGGTAATATATTTTCAATGAAATCTGGTCACACTTTATATTAAAGATGAAAGATACAATATATTTATCCCAACAGTTGAAAGATTGTCATTTTTAGTACACCCGAGGAAGACAGTGTAACACTCTCCAATATATTAAAGAGGAGTATCACACTAATATGGGATCTTACGTACCGTTTCTATTGATAGGTAATAGAGTGGAGAAAATAAATATAACAACACCGATGAAAAATCAATAAACCCAAGTGTATTTACAATACCAATAATATTTACAATAATAATCAAACAAGGTGTATATACATGTAAAGTGAAGTCCAAAGTGCACAAAGTTATATACAGTGTTCGGATCAGTCTCACCGGGTGTTTGTATCGTCCGTGAGCGTGATCAAGTGATGAAGTGATGAGTGATGAATGACCAAATGTCCTCTGATAAAAGTAATCCTGGCATGCGAGCCAAATGAAATACTTCCAGGAGGAACGGCGTTTCAGCACTCTCAGGTCAGTCACCAACGTATTCCAATTTATGAATGAGCGGGTTTGTTGTGCGTGAGCGTACTCGCAAATGAGCCCCGAACACCGGCATAGCGGTTCTTTAAATAGACAATTACAGTTAGTTCCTGTTTACGTGGCAGGAAAACGCGTAACCTGAATTCACGCGAAGATCTCGCGTGAACAGAGATCGGGAATAACACACAACAGCTGAGGGGAATCACAGATAACAGGAGAAAGCAATATAACAATTAAGAATAAATGACACACATTTAAAGTCATAGACCTTAATATAAAACCTCCCTTATGTGGCCACGCTACATAGATCCCCCAGCCTTCGGCATAGGAGGAGATCGTCCGTACCAGCGTTTCAGGTTAACCACATTTATAATGTCTGTTTTACATGGGTCTCCCCAGCTGAACGGTGTAATTTATTGGCCCCGTTTTTTTAATACTTCAGCTGGACCCTCCCATTTGGGCTTAGCTTAGCAGAGTATTTATTGGAGGCAGACGAGAGAGGGTGAGTTTTAACCCAGACTAGATCACCCGGCTGAAACTGCGCATCTTTCCGTCGGGCATTATAATACCTAGCTTGTCTGGCTTGTTGCACCCCTACTCGGAGCTTTACCTCCTCTGCCATGATGTTCTGTCTTTCAATTAGGTTATATGAGGTTTGGTCAGGTGTGGGGTTTTTGAAGATTAACCTCTCCAGTGGACCATGTAGCTGTCTGCCCATCATTAATTCACGCAGGTGCTCTACCTGTAGTTTCATGATGTGCTGTGTTGATAGCGAATCTTAATTCAGGCAACCACTGGTCCCATCTATCATGATGTTGTCCCACATATGACGCAATCATTGTTTTTAACGTCCTGTTAATTCTCTCCGTCAGGTTTGTCTGAGGGTGATAACTGGTTGTGAGTTTCTGAATACTTCCCCAGGATTTGCAGAGCTCAGCAAGCACATTGGAGGTGAATTGGGCCCCCCTGTCCGATATGAGATATTTTGGGACCCCCCAACGGGTGAAGATTTCTTCCCTTAGAATTTTTACGATCTTAGGGGTCTTACTGTCTCGAAGGGGGAACATCTCTACCCATTTGGTGTAATAATCCACAAACACCAGTAAGTAAGCGTTTCGTTTCTTACTGGTCGGGAAAGGTCCCATGAAATCCATCCCCCAAGTGTGACCTGGTTCTGTCACTTGTGTGTGCTGTAAGAAACCGCTGGGTTTTGTATTGTCATGTTTGTATTTTTGACAAGTTTCACATCCTTTTACATACTCCCAGACATCCTTACGGACAGTTGGCCACCACGCCACCTCCAAGAGCCTCAGTAAGGTTTTCAGCCGTCCCAGATGTCCTCCCAGCGGGTTATCGTGTACATAGTGCAAGAAACCAGGAATTAATGCCTGAGGAACAACCAGTTGGAATTTATTTCCATTGTTCTTTACAGGAACCCGGCGATATAGCACCCCCTGGTGGACCTCAAAGGTAATTTGGTTTTCCTGAACCTTTCTGGTTTTTTGGGCCAGTTGGAGGAGAGACACCGTATTGTCATGACTTTGTGCTTGTGAGATTTCCTGTAACGTGTGGGGTATGTCAGAGGCACATTTTGGTTTTATTATGGCTAGACAGGGCACACCTTCACTTTCAGGAGCTTCACAGACTCGTGACAAGGCATCTGGTCCCAGGTTCAGACATCCTCTTCTATGATGTACTTGGAAGATGAATTGCTGCAACCGAAGAGTCCACCGGGTCAGCCGAGAGGAGGTTTTAGGACTGTTGAAGGCCCAAGTTAAGGCAGCATGGTCGCTATAGATGTCGAACTGTCTTCCTTCCAGGTAATGTCTCCATTTTTCCACCGCCCAGACTACAGCTAGACACTCTTTTTCTGCCGTTGAATAATTCAGTTCAGGTCCACGCAATGTTCGTGATGCGTATGCTATTACTCTTTCCCCCTCAGGAGTTTGCTGGGTAAGGATGGCTCCTAAGCCCACATCACTGGCGTCTGTATGAACCTGGAAAGGTTGATTGAGGTCAGGCTGCATCAATACAGGGGGGTTTTGTAATAGCTGTTTAATCGTCTCCAGGCTGGTCTGGCACTCAGGCGTCCAATCCCATTTAACTCCTTTCTTTTTTAGGTTGTTTAATGGAGCTGTGATGTCGGCGAAATGGGGAATGAACTTGTGATACCACCCGGCTAATCCCAAGAAGCGTTGGAGGGCTTTAATGTCTTTGGGAGGAGGATATTCAGCTACCGCTCGGGTCTTTTCAGGGTCGACCTCCACCCCTTTCTCTGAGACTATATGTCCAAGAAACTTCAGCTGCTTCTTAAAGAAGTGACACTTCTTCATGTTCAGTGTAAGTGAAGCTTGGTTTAGTCTCTGTAGAATGGTGTTCAGGTGTTGGACATGTTCTGATAAGGACCTTGAATAGATTATGATGTCATCAATATAGACAAAGCAAAACTTCCCTCTCAACTCTGCTAGGACCTTCTCCATAAGCCTCTGGAAGGTGGCAGCGGCATTCCCTAATCCATATGGCATGGAGCAGAACTGGAACAGTCCTTGGGAGGTGATGAAGGCTGTTTTGGCTTTGCTACTTTCCTCCATTTCAACCTGCCAGTACCCTGACTGCAAATCCAATGTGCTGAACCAGGAGGCGCCTTCCATGGATTCCAAGATGTTGTGGATAATTGGCATTGGATAAGCGTCAGGGATGGTTTTACTATTCAGCCTCCTATAGTCCACACAGAACCTGTAGGAACCATCAGGTTTGGGGACCAGGACTACAGGTGATGACCAAGGAGAGAAAGAAGGCTCGATGATATGGTCTCGTAGCATTTGTTCCACTTGTGCATCAATAATCTTATTTTTGAATGGTGAGACCCTATAAGCTCTGGATCTCATGGGTATTTCATCAGACAGTGTAATTTTGTGGTGTTCCACAGATGTTTTTCCCAGGACTTGAGAGGTGGTATGAGGCCAATTTTCCATCAGCTTTTTCAATTCATCCTGGTTGTCGGAGTCCCAGCTGGGAACAATTTGTGTGGGTAAGTCGTGTGTGGGTGGATTCCAGGTTGGAGGTACGGCATAATAGAGAGTCACCGCAGCAGTCATGCCTAGGTTTTCACCTATTAGTCGTGAAGACAGTAGAGGATTTAGAAGTGCAGTTAGAAATGGATGATAAACATATCCTTTGCCCATTTTCAGTCCATATCTCCATTGTCCGACATCCACTATGGCTTCAGCGGTTCTCAGGAAGTCCAGACCAGCTATAAGGGAAATGCCAGGTGAGCATCCTTCATCACATAGGTATCCAACCTGCATATTTTGTCATGCCACTCATAACAGACTGATCTCTTGTTAATCGCCTGGTGCATCTTTCCATCAGCCATAATGAACCGTTGAAGAGGGGCTGAAGGGTCAGGTTTAGCTTCCCCTCCTAACTGTCTCCAGAGGCTCTCCTGCATAAGGGTGTATGTGCTCCCTGTATCCAGTACCGCCTTCACCTCTTGTCCTTTTATCGTCACAGGCACTACTAGAAGAGATGTCATAGGGTGGGGTTGAGCAATGGATACTCCTGCTAGATTTTTAGCAGTATGGCGTTCAGGTGGTCTTTTATTTGTGGTTTCTTTGCTGTTCAATTTACCCACTTTCTGCCAGTAATCTTTTGCTCCCATCCAGTCCTTCTCCACCATAGATCCCACCTTCACCAGCTGTTCCACTGTTTTCACCGTGCCTCTCAGACAGCCCGCAACCCTTGGGTTGATGTTATTGAGAATACGGCTCACCATCTCCTCTTCAGTGATAGCTGGCTTCCATTTGAGGCAGAGGGCTCGATAATCATAGGCGAAATCTCTCAAACGCTGATTGGGTTGCTGCACCAGTGATCTTAACTTGTCTTCTACCTCAGTGAGGTAATCATCTGGGAGAAAAGCAGACATAAAAGCATCTTTGAAGGATTGCCAATCTGTTACCTTGTTTTTTTCCGCCTTCCACCAGCTTAAAGCGGGTCCTTTGAGCACTGTACTCAGGGTGCCAACGAGCTCCACACTAGGTAGGGGTCTAATGGCCAGATAATTTTTGACCTGTTCGACGAAATGGAGTACGTCGGATGTTTCGCTAGACTCACCGAAGGAAGGAAATTCCAGGCGGATGGGAGGTTTCCGACAGAAAGATGACATACTGGGCATACATGAAGGGTGAGCCAGGTTCGATCTTTGTGCTCCAGCAGTGACGTCATAGGTAGCGTTGCCTCTATTTACAGGAGGGACTTTAAGTCTTGTAGCTGGTACGGGAGTATTCAAGACATTAGCTGTAGATGGGGAAGGAGCAGGGTAAAAAGGCTGTATTTGAGATCGAGATGGGGTACTGGTGAATCTAATTTTTTTCATTTGATTTTCCCATCTAGCATCTCTCCGCAGGAAACAATCCACCACCGCTCTCTCCAACTTCTCTATAGACCTCTGGAAGTGATCTCCTAAGTCTGCTAAGCCAGCGTCCACTGACTCCCGGAAACTAGTTTCCCTATTAAGGGAACTCTCTACAGACTGTTGTAATTCCTGTTCATTATGTTGTATTTTTGCATTTAGAGCCAATAAATCCACCTTAAGTTTATCGATCTCCATCTGCATTGTCTGTACAACATTTATATTAATCATTTCTTTTTCATCATCATCATCATCATCATCATCCGAATTATATAATGAACTCAGTATAGATGCTATTTCATCTGTCGGGTTACGTCTGGTAACAAATGGGCCCGCAGTGAAATCAGCATCCTTAGTTTCATCAGAGCTACCCCTGAACTCATGCACGTCAGTCTCAATTTCATCAGTATTTACATTCATTCTTCCTCCATTTACTTGCGTCATGTCTTCCGTATTAATGAACACAATTAACACTATCAATAAATAGAAACAGCAAGTCCCCGTACGGGCCACCACTATGTAACACTCTCCAATATATTAAAGAGGAGTATCACACTAATATGGGATCTTACGTACCGTTTCTATTGATAGGTAATAGAGTGGAGAAAATAAATATAACAACACCGATGAAAAATCAATAAACCCAAGTGTATTTACAATACCAATAATATTTACAATAATAATCAAACAAGGTGTATATACATGTAAAGTGAAGTCCAAAGTGCACAGAGTTATATACAGTGTTCGGATCAGTCTCACCGGTGTTTGTATCGTCCGTGAGCGTGATCAAGTGATGAAGTGATGAGTGATGAATGACCAAATGTCCTCTGATAAAAGTAATCCTGGCATGCGAGCCAAATGAAATACTTCCAGGAGGAACGGTGTTTCAGCACTCTCAGGTCAGTCACCAACGTATTCCAATTTATGAATGAGCGGGTTTGTTGTGCGTGAGCGTACTACGCAAATGAGCCCCGAACACCGGCATAGCGGTTCTTTAAATAGACAATTACAGTTAGTTCCTGTTTACGTGGCAGGAAAACACGTAACCTGAATTCACGCGAAGATCTCGCGTGAACAGAGATCGGGGAATAACACACAACAGCTGAGGGGAATCACAGATAACAGGAGAAAGCAATATAACAATTAAGAATAAATGACACACATTTAAAGTCATAGACCTTAATATAAAACCTCCCCTTATGTGGCCACGCTACAACAGGTCAAAGAGGACAGCAGAAGACCCATTCTGAGAGTTGTCAGTCAGCGTTCAGCTCAACACCTCATGCCAATTCTCCAGAAGCATGTTAGACAAGGAAGCAAGCTGTTGTCTCAGATGGGTGGAGAGCCTATAACTGTCTCAGAGATGCTGGATATAACCATCTAACTGTCACACAGGTACTCACACACAAAACAAGGAGCGATTCTGGGGAGTCTGCAAGGCAACAGTGTGGAGATTTAGGGGGAACTGCAGAGAGAACATGTTCAAAGACCACTTAAAAGTAATCAAGTGGAATTACTGGCGTGATGACAAAGATAAAAAAAGGCCCCCTGGGTATGATTTTACATGACATTAGAAGGAAGTATGCAAATGTTCAGTTTATTCTGTGACCATTATCATTTGTGTTAAAAATGAATTTGTCCATAAATTGTTTGGCAATTGACTGTAATTATTCAAGATGTCTCTCATCTGCAGTTTGTTCTCTTGTTGAACCAAGACTGAATTCTTCACTGCAATATTTAATGTCTGTTTTCTTATTGGAAAACAACAAATGTTTGCTTTAGAAGGGGGAACATACACTCACCTAAAGGATTATTAGGAACACCTGTTCAATTTCTCATTAATGCAATTATCTAATCAACCAATCACATGGCAGTTGCTTCAATGCATTTAGGGGTGTGGTCCTGGTCAAGACAATCTCCTGAACTCCAAACTGAATGTCAGAATGGGAAAGAAAGGTGATTTAAGCAATTTTGAGCGTGGCATGGTTGTTGGTGCCAGACGGGCCGGTCTGAGTATTTCACAATCTGCTCAGTTACTGGGATTTTCACGCACAACCATTTCTAGGGTTTACAAAGAATGGTGTGAAAAGGGAAAAACATCCAGTATGCGGCAGTCCTGTGGGCGAAAAATGCCTTGTTGATGCTAGAGGTCAGAGGAGAATGGGCCAACTGATTCAAGCTGATAGAAGAGCAACTTTGCCTGAAATAACCACTCGTTACAACCGAGGTATGCAGCAAAGCATTTGTGAAGCCACAACACGCACAACCTTGAGGCGGATGGGCTACAACAGCAGAAGACCCCACCGGGTACCACTCATCTCCACTACAAATAGGAAAAAGAGGCTACAATTTGCAAGAGCTCACCAAAATTGGACAGTTGAAGACTGGAAAAATGTTGCCTGGTCTGATGAGTCTTGATTTCTGTTGAGACATTCAGATGGTAGAGTCAGAATTTGGCGTAAATAGAATGAGAACATGGATCCATCATGCCTTGTTACCACTGTGCAGGCTGGTGGTGGTGGTGTAATGGTGTGGGGGATATTTTCTTGGCACACTTTAGGCCCCTTAGTGCCAATTGGGCATCGTGTAAATGCCACGACCTACCTGAGCATTGTTTCTGACCATGTCCATCCCTTTATGGCCACCATGTACCCATCCTCTGATGGCTACTTCCAGCAGGATAATGCACCATGTCACAAAGCTCGAATCATTTCAAATTGGTTTCTTGAACATGACAATGAGTTCACTGTACTAAAATGGCCCCCACAGTCACCAGATCTCAACCCAATAGAGCATCTTTGGGATGTGGTGGAACGGGAGCTTCGTGCCCTGGATGTGCATCCCACAAATCTCCATCAACTGCAAGATGCTATCCTATCAATATGGGCCAACATTTCTAAAGAATGCTTTCAGCACCTTGTTGAATCAATGCCACGTAGAATTAAGGCAGTTCTGAAGGCGAAAGGGGGTCAAACACAGTATTAGTATGGTGTTCCTAATAATCCTTTAGGTGAGTGTACTCTGAAGTAATATTGAAGTAATAAGTGTTTGGTATCATTTTAAAGAGAACTTTTTCCCATTTTTAATGGTATACACTCTGAGACTCTCAGTCTAACAATCATCTCACAAAACTGAGCCAAAAATGAACTTTTTTTGATTTTCTTATTTGACATGATATATATTTGGGTGTAAATAAGGCCACTCCAAAAAAACTGCTTTTGTTTTTCCCAAATCACGTCAAATGCATTACAAAAATGATTTATAAAAGTGTACAAAAATGTCTCCAAACAAATAAACATAATAATTGTACATAAGAACTAATTACACAAGCAAACACAACAATGACTACAGGTTTGCATAGCATGCAGACATGATTTTAGTCATGAGATTTCACAGATTGACTTTCATTCTGTGTCATTTGAGTCATCATTTAGTTAGTCTCAGCCTCAAGCGGTACGCTCACAGTCTGTGTACTTACCGTCTGATGCTTATAGCACACATAATTTGAACTGCTTGCTCAATCCAGTTAGGCCAAATCTGACTGGCTAACTAGTACAGGATTTCCAAGAGCTTAGTTTGCGCTGGTCCTGGTGAAAGAATGTCCAAGTTTTCCAAGTTAGTCACATCAACATTTAAAGATATTCAGCATTTGGTTTGAGGCACGCAGCAGAAAGTAAAGTGGATATCCATGAGCAGAACTGTATATTCTGCTTTGTTTATATAGTGTATGTCTGTGAAATACTCTGTAATGAGGTTCTGTACTTGCACTCACTACACATTTTCCATTATTTTTCTGTGTGTTTTCTGTGCAATCGCTCATGGAGACTTGTGTGCCATTTATGTCTGTAAATTTCAAAGCATTTGTCCATTTTGGTAATAATGTCTACATGCATTGTAAAGTAGAGCTTCTAAGCTTTCAAACAAAACCTATTTTGTGTAGTTATTCATATTTAATTTTTTTTTTGGCAAGCCCATCTGAGTTTAAAGGGTTACGTTTATCCTCCTGATCCGAGTGTGACTGCAATGTGCATTTGCCATTGTCCTTTTTGATTTGTAACTAGTAGCACCAAATAAACAAGCAAAACATTTGAAATAAAACAAATCTACAGCAAATAGTTTTCCTAAAAATGTATGTCCTCAAATGTGGACAGTGGTGAAATTTTAAATAATACCAAGCTATAGAAAGTCTGAATTGTTTTTTGATCAAAAACAACTTGAAATGCACCTTATTTTCATCCTAAATCCATATAACTCAGTTTATGCTTTAATATGAAGCACTTTGGTCAACATATGTTGTTATTAAATGTGCTATAAGAAATAAAATTGATTGATTGATGGAATGCTGGAGTGAACACTGGCGTGTTTGTCTACCGCTGCTCGACGATTATTTTATTTTGTTGGTTCATTGTTGATTTTATTATTATGAAAATGTTAAAATACTGCGGTCTTTTAACGATTTAAAACACTGCTACCCTCAACAGTGACCGGGATTAGAAGTGTGTGGACACCGTCTCTTGTGTCAATCTGGTGTCGGCTGATGAAGAACATGCTCTGCCTTCTATTATCCATATTGGCCAGCTGGAGTTTTGTTGTTATTCCTTGCTAGCTTCAACCTAGCGCATCCTGTGTATTTACGGGCACATCTACCCTCTGATCTATGGTGTTTGAAATCTTCAGTCCCGCAAGGGTCGATTTTAGGACCCTTACTATTCTCCATGTACATGCGCCCACTGTCCATTGAGATATGGCATGTCTTATCATTGCTATGCTGATGACACTCAATGTTATTTTCCAGCAAGCTTGGATAAACAGTTATTGTTAAGAGCAGCTTTTTCCATCTGAGATCAATTACAAAAGTAAAACACTTTCTCTCTAAATCAGATTTACATTCGCTAATATCGGCATGGTTAGATTACTGCAACTAATTGTAAACCGGACTGCCGCAAACTGCTTTGTCCCGTTTACAGTTGGTCCAGAATGCAGCCACTGACCACATTAAACCAGTATTAGCATCCCTACACTGGCTCCCCATAAAATGGAGGATAGATTTCAAAATTCTGCTCTATGTATTTAAAGCTCTATCTGGTCTCTCACCTCAATATCTCTGTGACATTCTTGTCCCTTACTCTCCTACTAGAGCACTTAGGTCAGCTGACCAACGTCTGCTGAAAGTTCCTCGTTGTTGCTACAAATTGAAGGGTGATTGGGCATTTGCTAGTATAGGCCCCAAACTCTGGAACAAGCTTCCACTTCATACAGGACAGCTCCAATGCTCTGCCTTTTAAAATCTGCTTTAAAAACACATTTTTATTAGTTTGCTTTTGAATAAATCTTAATTAGGGATATACATTTTAGACTCAGGTATTTATAAGTATTTATATAAGGGTATATTATGAATATTATGTTGTGACTGAATTATGTATTGTAAAGCACTTTGGGTCAACTCCTGTTATAAATGTGCTCTATAAATAAAGGTTGAGATTGATTGGTTGATTGGATAGTTGGTTGATTGATTGACTGGTTGGTTGGTTGATTTGATTGCTTGATTGATTGATTGATTGATTAGTACAGTTTGATTCCTTGTTCTGAAGTGAAACATTTCTTACACATGTATTCATTAAGTTGACATTTATAAGTGATTGCAGTATTTGCAGTAAACTTCATCTGTTGTAATTGAAATATGAGCAAAACAAAGGCATAATTTTAATTGGTTAAACTTTCACTTTAGAACAGGAGGTCAAGTTGGTATTAATTATCTAGTAAAACTAAGATAAAACCATCTTACTAATCAGACTTCATTACTGGCTTATTATTGTTTAGTAAACTTCATTTATGATATCTGAAATAGAGCATTAATTGCATTACATTCAACACAGAATAAGATGTTTAATAAGCTGTAAAGTATGACTAAGATAGCCTCACTCTGCATTCAGTTCATTAATTAATTAATTACTGTCTTATTCATATTTAACTAGTGCATTATTATGCACTCTTTAAAAATCTAGTGTTACTTAATATTTTTGAGGGTATTTTTACTTTATGTATAGACAAAAACCTTAAAGGCTTGACTAAAAAAGCTTAATTTCCACATTACTGCCCAGGAAAAAAAATATACAGTTTATTGAACACACGTTTTCACGCTATATGGGGTAATTTGTCACAATGAAAGCCTATTTGTCATGATCCACTGTTGTTTTGCCATGTGTTTATCCTCTGTCTTCTGTTTTCCCCGGATTACACTTCCCAACATGCACTGCCTTCATGTCTGTCAGTTATTGCTGATTGTTCTCACCTGTGATCCATTGCCTCGTTAGCCCTTGTGTAAATTATGCCCTGATTTCTGCTCAGTCTTTGTCAATTGTTGTTGTCTCCTGTTCATCTACCGGTTTATTATTCTGGATGTAATATTTGTTTTATTTCCCAGTTCCTAGTCTTGCCTTGTCCCAATGTTTACCCTGTTTTTGTACTTTGATTTATTTTCTATTAAGTATCAAGCTGCATATAGATCCTGCTCTCGTGACTTCCTTAAGCCGTTACAGAACAACTGACCAAATGGATCTAGTGGCTTTGTTGAGCCAGGTGGATTTACCCATAAGGGAATACTCCCTTTGTTTCAGCGCCATTGCCAGATTCACAGGATTTGCGGACTCCCATCTTAAGTCGATTTACTGGATTGGACTATTAGCTCACAGGTGGAGGGAATTGCCAGAAGTGGGATACTACACATGGGAGGAATACGTGAAGTTAACACTAGAAACTCTGGCTTCAGAGGATCCTCCTCTCCCTTCCCCAATCCCGGCTTCCAAGCCTTCCACGCCTGAGTCTGCTCCATGCCTTGTCACAGCCACACTTGAGTCTGCCTCACGCCATTTCACAGCCACACCTGAGTCTACTCCCCGGCATGACACAGCTATGCCTGAGTCAGCTCCACGACATGTCAGACCCAAGTCTGAGTCTGCTCCACGCCTTGTCATAGCCAAGCTCCTTGCTCCAGGCCTCACTTGGCCCCTGTTTCCAAGCCTTTCATGGCCCCTGTCTCCAAGGTAACTCCACTCCATACAATTTCCATAAAAAAATTTTACACTATGGGTTAGGGCGGGAACCCTGTAACACCACCATCGCCTGCTTTGGAAACTAAGGAGTTTGTCCCATTATTTTCTGCTCTAACTTCGAAGTTGAATGATCCCCCACTGATGTTGGTGCGTAGGGCCACGAAGACCCTCCCTCACAAATTATCAGTGCCCATGCCTGCCACGATTAACGAGCCAGTGCCCACGCCTGCCATGGCAAACGAGCCAATGTCCACATCTACCACTGCAACAAGCCAACGGCCACAGAACCAATGCCCACAACTTCTTCGGCCAACGTCCACAAACCAACAAGTTTGAAGCCTCATCTGTCCCAGAGCCAACATTGCCAGCTTCATCCGTTCCAGAGTCTCTGATGGTGTTCACGGCCACAGATTTCGTTCCAGAGTCTCTGTCAGTGTTCACAACCACGGAAGTTGTTCCAGAGTCTCTACCAGTGTTCACGACCACAGAGGTCATTCCCAAGTCTCTGCCCATATTCACGACCACGGAGGTCTTCCCAAGTCTCTGCCCATGTTCACGACCATGGCGGACGTTCCAGAGTCTCTGCCAGTGTTCAGGACCATGGAGGTCATTCCCAAGTTTCTACCAGTGTTCACGACCACAGAGGTCGCTCCCAAGACTCTGCACATGTTTACGTCCACGGAGGTCATTCCAGAGTCTCAGCCAGTGTTCAAGACCACAGAGGTAATTTCCTAGTCATCCAGGACTCTTAGTATCTAGCCTTCCATGGCTCCACCTTCCATGGCTTCACCCCTCGAGCCTTCCACAATCCGCCTCCCACGGCTTCGCTCCTTAAACCTCCCACGGCTCTGCCCTACATGGCTTTGCCCCTCGAGCCTCCCACAGCTCCGCTTTCCACGGCTTCACCCCTTGAACCTCCCATGGCTCTGCCTTCCATGGCTCTGCCCTCAGAGTGTTCCAAGGCACCAGTCCCTAGTCTGCGGCCACCTCCCAAGTCTCTTGACCCAGTCCCTAGTCTGCGGCCATATCCCAGGCCTCTTGACCAAGTCTCTAGTCTGCGGTCGCCTCCTAGGCCTCCTGATCTAGTCCCAAGTCTGCAGCTGCCTCCCAGGACTCTTGACCCAGTCCCTTGTCTGCGGCCGCTTTCCAGGCCTCTTGACCCAGTGCCTAGACTGCGGCCACCTCCCAGGCCTCTTGACCCAGTCCCTAGTATGCGGCCACCTCCCAGGTCTCTTGACCAAGTTCCTAGTCTACGTGTGGCCATCTCACAGACCTCCTGATCATCAGCTAACCCCTCCTTGGCCTCAGGATCACCCTTTGGATCTTTCCTGGACTGCATGGCCCTGCCTCACTTACCAGCCTTAGTTTATCCTCTGTCTTCTGTTTTCCCCAGACTACACTTTCCAACATGCACTGCTATCATCTATGTCAGCTTTTCCCGATTGTTCTCACCTGTGTTCCATTGCCAGGACCCTTGCTTTGTCAGTTGTTGTTTTCTACTGTTCTTGTACCGGTTTGCTATCCTGGATGTAATATTTGTTTTGTTTCCCAGTTCCTAGTCTTGCCTTGTTCCAGTGTTTACCCTGTTCTTGTACTTTGATTTAGTTTCTATTAAATATCAAGCTGCAGATATTTAAGTACTCGGGACTTCCTTCAGACATTACACTATTACAAGTTTTTTATAAAAATAAAACATTAAATATAAAGATTTTGTTTTTTGCCAACAAATATAAGGTTTATGAGTGGTCATTTTTTGAACACCCTTTATATTATTCCTTAATGTTTTATCTTGTTTTAAGCATAAATGTAATAACATTTAGAGAGGTTTATGCTTAAAATACGAGAGAGGAAAAAAGTCAGTGCAATATGTGTTTTACTGGAAACAAAACAATAAAACAATTTTGAAATACAAAACAGCTGCAAACAAAACTATAGTTTTGCCCAAGACATACGTTTTAATAAAATATTTTTTTAAATGCTATTTTTACAGTGTACAGAGCACAGAGGAAGTGTTTCCACATCACAGGACTTCAAACGTGAATCAGGCATGATAATGATCGTGTTCCACCTTCAGTCTTGTTTTTGTAGTTTTCTGATTTGACAAGAGGACAGGCTTTTGTTTTTGGATTAGGACACTAGCAGTTTGCCTGCTCCACTTCCCCTCTGTGATCAGGACTTCTTCACCTTATTGAATTTTGGTGTCCAATACAATTGAGCCCCTCTCTACAGTCGCTCGCACCAATATTTGTACTTATTGCTCACAGACTTCCTCTGAGAGGGAAATAACGAGTAAATTATCAGTGTGGAGGGTTAGAGCTTATGAACAGAGCCACTAGCAACACAGAAGAAGCAATGATTGCATTTTGGGACACTCATTGTTATGTCAAATGATAGTTGAACCCAAATGCTGAACACAGACTCTGGGAGAGAGAGAGAGAGATTAAATTGTTTATTTACAACAGATGAATGATAACAGACAGATGGAAGTACTGCCGCTGGAGGCTGAGGGCTGGGCAGGTAGGATGTTATGGCAGAGCGGAGCAGTGGGCTGAATGGTTTGGTGTGGCAGGCTTGATGGAGAGTGGATCTGGGGATGACTGAAGAGGCAAGAGGAAATTGAAACTAATTGGCCTTAGCTTTAGTACCACTCTAGTAGACAGAACAGTCTGGCGATGAATGAACAATGTGCAAGAATTTCTACACCTCTGCTTTTTCTCCTGCTTTTTTTAACTTTTGGCAGGCACTGCAGCGTGAACTGCAGAAAGCATGTAATAATGTCAGATGCACTCTCAGCTGCGCTTATGTTAACAAAGATGTATTGCGCGCCAGATTCAAATGGGGGAAACAATGATTTAACACTGATATTTTGGTCGGTCCCGCACACAACACTATCGAATAGCTTCAGAAGAATTGGTATAAGGCACAAGATTTAAGGACAACTTGTATGGTGCTTTTGGAACTTGGACTGCCTATCACCATCCTCTCATCCCTCAGTTATCGCTGACACGTGTTACTTATCTCAGCGCTGGGCCAATCACAGTCGTTTATTCTTACTGGAAGTTTACTGGAGTGTAAAAATACTTTTATAGATACTTCTGAGGTGGATTAACATTCACAGGTATGAATCCTTGCAATTATTATTACTATCGTTTTTAAAAAACTTACCAGTGTAAATGTCTCCATTGAGAGAAAAATGTTCTGCTATTAAAATTCAAATGAATGGAGGATTCGGTTTGCCCAGGGGTTGCTCCTGCAGCAGTATAACTTTTATTTATTTATTTTTCCTTCTGTTTCTGTATGGTTTTGAAAGTGTATAGGCATAATTCAAATGTTTATTTATTTATGTAATACAGAAATTATATCCAAACTAATAGAACAAGTTTGGCATTGTGACAAATGTTCATTCAGATTCTTTTTCAATGGTGTATTTTTCATTCAGTTTTCACGAATGAAGTTTTTAAATGAAACTTTTTTTTACGTGATATGAAGATGAAAGAAACTGCTGTTAATCTTGTACATTTTTGAAGGGGGGGGGGGGGGTTGTTGTTTCAAAAGGGGACGTGACCACATACATTTGTGAGTTATCTTTGAGTAAACTTTCCCTTAACATTATTCAATGGCAGGTGTAATCCATGTTTAATCGGCTCTGTCACACACTGAAAATGACGGTTCAGAAGCATTTATCTGTCCTCTGAAGTGACTCGCTCCAGTGTGTGTGTGTTTCACAGAGATCAATATGAAGGCAATCATCGAGTGTTTTTGATGTGTAGCACTTTTGACCTCCACTGGATAAACGCAATCTGTGAGCCGAGAGAAGATATATCTGTGTGTGTGTGTGTGTGTGCGTGCGTGCGTGTGTGCGTGTGTGCGTGTGTGTGTGTGTGTGTGTGTGTAAGACTCGGTTTTCTGAACATAACTAAACCAGGGTCAATATATACAGAATGGATTCAAAATTTACTTTATTTGCTTTCCCATTTCATGTTCCTGGTCTTATTGTTAATAATTCATCAGTGCACGGAAAATAATAATAATAATCTAAACATCCTTTAAAAAGATAAATTGACCTGAGAAGCAAAATTGTGTAGAATATTACAAAAGGGCTAGATTTTTCAGGTTTTACATATAGACCTACAGTATGTTTTTTCCTCAAATGTAAATGCTTAGAACAAAAACAAAAAGAAATGTCAATGAGATGAGAAAAGTAAACTTGATTCAAGATACACCATTGAGAAATATTTAGTTTTTCTCATTTAAAGCATAATTCAGACCTTAGACTTTAAAAAACGATGATTTTTTATTGCTATTTATTTATTTGTTGATTTTTGTAGTGTGCATGTTATTCCAAATAAAGGAATGTTAGGCTATGTTCAGAATGGGGTACTAGCTTACTATGTGTTGTGTACTACGAAGTCGAGTATACTGCAGAAACAGTAGTATGCTATTCTGAAAACATTGTATCATGAAATTTTGTATTTGTAATCTTTCATTTGAATGTATTACCAAAAGCTTCCAAAGATATTGTAAAGTCGCCTTTTTACTGCTTACAACAAACAACGTACGAAAGCCCAAAAGCCATTCATTTCCAATGGACATTCATAAAGTGATGATTAAAAAAATAACATAATTAATGATATAATTCATATTAATTATATTGATCGACTGACACACAAATCATGGCTAGTATTAATAGTGACTGATAGCTCTTTGATATCATCTGCTGGTGGAATCCAATTTAAATTTTGTGCCGAGATTAGAAATTGTTCTCAAACGTCTTAGTGCAATGACCAATTTCTCAGGAAAATAGCAAATTGCGCTTCATTAACATACAATACACCCTGAGTTTGTGTGCCTACTTCCACAGATAGCAGCAACACTCTTACCCATGCCCACTTGTGCTGGCATGAAAATTGCACTTAGAAAAGTCCTCTCACGAAAATTGGATAAGATTCTTTAAATGGTCGTTCCGCCTAGCACCTAGCGCAGTCCCAAAATGTCATCAATAACTAATTTAATATAGAAATATTTATATACAGTACAAAAAAACTACATTCGGTCCCAAACTAGTGATGACTTCATTTCCCTAACAAAAAGTCTAGAGTTCTGATAAACTTCTCTGATAAAATATCCCTCTCATTATTTCTCTTACAAACGAGCTTGCAGTTCGCCACAAATGTTTGTCAGATGTTTGCATCTGTTCACCAGTACAGGTGGTAACAATGAAGGCCATTTGTGTGTGAAAATAATAAGTGGACAATATACATCTTATTTAATATTATATGAAAATGGGATTTTTTTTTACAGAAGAAAGGAAGACATACAGGTTCAGAATGACATAAATGATGACAGAATTTTCATTTTATTTGGGTAAACCATTTTTAGCCTAAGCAACAAAAGAATTGAGCCAAATATTTACTTTTTTTCTCATATTTTTCTTATTTGACATGATATATCTCTGGGTGTAAATACTGTGGATCCCAAAAAACTGCTTTTGTTTTGTTCCAATCATGTCAATCTGAGAAAAAGTTTGTGTTAATATGGCAAAGTAATCAAAAGTTATAACATTACAAATATAATTAATCATAGTGTCCAAAAGCCTCTCCAAACAAATAAAAGATAATAATTGTACATACAAACTAATCACACATGCAAACACAACAATGACTAAAGGTTTCATAGCATGCAGACATGATTTTAGTCATGAGATTTCACAGATTGAGTTTCATTCTGTGTCATTTGAGTCATCATTGAGTCTGTGTCATGTATGTGGCGCCATCTCCTGGTGGTCATATGTAACATTGTGCTTCATGTGGATTATCTAATGATCTATACATCTGATTATCTTGTGTGTGGACTCGATTGAAAGATAATCACAGACTCTAATTAATTGTATGTGATACGTATGTGATTGTATGTATTTTATGTTCTGTTTAGATCTTGTGAATTTATAATCGAAAATATGGCATATAAACAACACCAACATAATTGTCACACATATACTTAGATATTACTCACTACATTTATGTCTGTATAAAAGTAAAAATGGTTGTATAAAATAGTCAAATAGGCTGGTTGTGTTCTAATCTTTGAGAGCTTTCCAACAACGATTGATGTTTTCACTGATTGCAATAATATGTACAGTGCAATTTTTTTTTTTATAAATTATGAAAACTTCTGATTTGTCTAATAATTTCAAAGCACTTATTCAGTTTTGGAAAGTAGAGCTTCTAAGCTTTCAAACGATACCAATATTGTGTTAAAACTCTAGTTATTCATATTTAACAATTCATTTTTTTTCTTGCAGGCCCACATTTTTATGTTAATTTAATGTTTAATGCTAAATGTTCCAAATTTTGATACCACAGAAAATGAATAGAAAATCTAATATAATATTTGGTTTGACCTCTTGAGGTTGATGATTAATGTTTTCTGAAGGTTTAGTACCACCTTTCAAAGTCTATTTGTTGAAAAAAAGTGTATATAATGTTTCAGGCCCTAATTTGTGTCTTATTTATAGAAAGTGCCTAATGACTTTATCTTCAAGTCACCTACAGCGTTTAGTGTTCATACAAATTCTGATGTTTGGTATAATGGACATTCAGTCTCATATCAATGCTATTTTGTTTTGTGTTTTTGATAGATGCTCATTAAAGCTAATCTGTCTGACAGAGGGTGAGACAGATCTGCACTCGTATCAGCACTTAAGCTTCATATTATCTGTCACGCACGATTTGAAGAAGCCACTGGTTTGAAGCCACAGAGTTTTTCTCTCTCTTTGGCCGCCACACAGGAAACTGAAGCCAACGCCACTCCCACACACCAGCCCAAACTCACTTAGCATCCATGTAATCTTTTTTAACAAGAGCAGTCTAAAAATACCATCCACAGTGCGATGATCGTGAGATCCTGCCAACAGCGTTTGTTTAAATTCACTGAGAACAAAAGCAGCGTGCCACACATCAAGACCTGCATTAATGCAACAGAGATGCACACACGTAACCACACTATCTGTTATCAAGCATTGCTCAAGTAGGAGAACATTTTTCCTCAGACTTTGGCTGTTTGGAAACGTTCAGTAAGTGTTAACATAACAACACGTCAAATGTCATAAGAGTCAGTGTTCAATATTTTCTCTGTGTGCAAGTCACTTAATTTAATTTAATTTAATTTAATTTAATTTAATTTAATTTGACCAATTGTCACACATTATACATACATTTCTGCATATACATGGTGAAATTATTTATTTTTCACATATCCCAGCTAAGCTGGGGTCAGAGTGCAGGGTCAGCCATGATATAGGCTCCCTGGAGCAGATAGGTTCAAGGGCCTTGCTCAAGGGCCCAACAGTGGTGTCTTGGTGGTGTTGGGGCTTGAACCCACGACCTTCTGATCAGTAACCCAGAGCCTTAACCGCTGAGCCACCACTGCCCCCACTGTTTTATGGGATGTTTCACTGTTTTATGGGATGGAAATACTCTTTCTCTGTCAGGAAATGTATCCACAACAATTCAGTAGTTTTTAATTATTCAACATTACCACCGTTTTCAAAATATCCCCTAAAATTGATCAGTCTGCAAAAAAAACCTCATGTTAGCATAAACTCCAGGAAATGTATGGCCTGACCCTGACCTTCAAACACACTGAAAACACCCGATCAACTCCACTACAACCAAACATCTGTCTGCTGTATCAGTGGCTACATTTACACAAACACCAATAATCTTTTGATGACCAATAATCACACAGATCACCAGTTTATACTTACTACTTCACGTGTGTGTGTGTTAAAAACATATCATATATAATATAATATAATATAATGCGACTGTGGTACATGTGTGTGAATGAATCTGGTTAGGCCAATCAGTGTGAGGCAAGCTGTGTGTATGTGTGTGTGTGTGTGTGTGTGTGTGTGTGTGTGCTCTGTACCTGCTCCATCTGTTGTGTGCAGCTTCTGCTGACAGATAATTAATGACCTGCTTACGAGCTGCAGGACGAACTCTATAATACACGGCACCCAACACCTCAACATCCCTCGACCCCTGATCAGCCACAAACTCTCTCTCTCTCTCTCTCTCGCTCTCTCTCTCTCGCACACACACACACACACACACACACACACACACACTCTAAAACACTGGAGGCTTTGATCATTTGGCTCTATTAGAATTATATGTCTCTCTGATTCTCCTATAGGTCTCACTCTGGTCTCAGTCAAGCCGGCAGATGTTCAGCTGCTTTGATTTTTTAATACTGTTTTCGTTTTGTAATAATGTTTTTATGTTTATTTGTGTTATTTTGGGATTTTCTTGCCTGTGTGTGTAGTCTTGACCTCTGTCTGTGCTTCAGGCAGGTGTAGGTTACAGATGTACCTGCAGGCTGCTCTGAGGAATCACGGCAGAGGAAGTTGATTGCATCAGTCTGCCAAACTCTCAAATAAACCTCACAAACTGAAGCTGAATGACAGCTAACGAGACATGGGGGTGTTACAGGAAACGTGTAAAGAGAGAAAATGCAGCCTGCCACTATTCCTACCAGTAAATCATCATAAGGGATGGTCGGAGTCACGTGACACCATGCAAGGATTGGAAGGGTGAATGGCGAGCTCTGCGCACTTTGCAGGTTGTAATATCTTTAATGACATAAACTGGTGAGATTTGATACACTCTGTTCCATAACTGTTCTAAGAGGACAATATGTCAAAGAATTCAAAATCCTGGATACATTAAAATAAACTTACGTGCTCAAGCTGACGCCCCCGAGCAGGCCGCAAGCCTGGAAGTAAACATAGTCAGGGAGGTGCTGGAAATGCAGAGATAGATGCTGAACATGTTGACAATGCTGACGAAGGTTATGCTGACTTCTTGCAGTGATAAGTCGATCAATCACTGCCATGGAGGCGATGTTCACTGATGTGATTACAAGAGTGGGGGATGTCGAGAAACGGATCAATTACTTGGAGTCATCGGAGAGGGAATTATCTGCTAATCCGTTAGCGACCAAGGTGGATTTGGAGCGTGTCTGGGAGAAGTTGGAGGACATGGAGAACCGTAGCGGAATAACGTCCATATTGTCGGATTCCCTGTGGGCAAAGGGGGACAGGATATGGTGAAATTCCTGGATCGGCTCTTTCCGAATCTGCTCAACATAGCAGGCCAAATGCAGGAAACCGAGCGAGCTCACAAGGTTCCTTCTCAGCGATCCACGGAGGGAGACAGGCCCGATAATTTCTGGACAAATTTCTGAGCTAATCTGATAAAGTTCTTGTGCTACGTGAGGCGAGAAATAAAGGAAGGCTTTCTTGGAAGAACCACAGCTTTTTCTTTTTCCAGACTTTGCGAATTCGACGAGAGAAACGTGATCGATTCAAGGAACGCAAGAAACTTTTACATCAATGGAAGGTCACTTTTGATATTCCCGGCCAAATTGAGAATAGATGATAAGGATGGTCATAAAACATTGACACTTTAGAGGATGTGGAAAAATCTTGAACTTATAGATGTTTGAAGACATTTGAACCCATCTGAGAGGGACTAGAGATGCCTAGATTTAGGGAAAATCTTTTTTGCAGCTTGCAGGCAATCACACATACACTGCTCCTCTATTGAACGAGTGCTTTCTTAGCCCTTGAAGCATGACATAATGGCAATTCTAAGTTGTTGGCAATTCTAAGCATTCACAAATTTAAACTTTAAACATGATGTAATTGAGATGAATATGCCAGTTTGTTTTTAAAAATGTGTAAGTGAATATGTGTATGAATATTATTTTGCCCATTTTCTAGAGTTGTTATGGTAGTTATTCAGACTCGTTGCACAGTGAACAGGAAGATGATTTAGAGTCTGCTAACAGGTTTAAAAACCAATTAAACAACAAATAAACATGCAAATACATGACATGATTTGTGACAATCAGACTGTTTGAGCGCTCTCTGTGTCAATCAAAGACGTCAATATCTCATCATCAGTCACTCATCCCAATATAAATCAGATCAATGTTATTCACAATACCACTAATAATATAACTATTTAACCTTCAATAACGACACCGCGTCTTCATGCATTTGCTTAATAATTTGTGATTTGTGTTACAGCAAAACTCAAAGAGAGTAAACAGACCATTAGATATTTTTTAGAGCTTGTCATGAAAATATTTTTCTTATTTTTGAATGTAACTCTGCGGTGTGTAATGCTTTCATGGTTTTTACTGGTTGTCAGTATGTCACAATGGCATTTTGATATTGACAACAGAACTATTAATAACGGTTTCATTATTGTTGAACTTGGGCCTGTTCAAGTGTAACTGTTTACGCCACTTTTCAAATGGAATTGCGAAATTTTGAATTCGTTTTTATATAACTATTTCTTTGTTGTGACAATTCAAGACAAGCTGTTTACACCATTTGTAAGTGTATGTAAGATTTCTATTTCTAAAATTTTTCTGTCTATAAGATTGACTTGAGATTTGTATGTATTAATGTATCCCTTTTGCAAAATCCTGAATTCCAACAAACGCTAAAGGCTGAAATCAATATCTATATGAAGATCAACTGGTCCTCAGTATCATCTGTGGGCGTGGCTTGGGATGCATTTCTTAGGGGTCGAATCATACAGTATGCCTCATTCACCAAAAAATCCAAAGCACAAGAACTTGTGGAATTGGAAGGGAAAATTAAAAGTGCCAAGACAGAGCAGAAGTGCCGAATGTCATCTGATGGCCTCAGGGATTTAACCCGATTGAAATACAGATATAATACTATTTTGTCGGGGAAGGTGGAGTTTTGGCTATTCAAATGTCATAAGATAGTCATACTTTGAGTTGGGGGACAAGGCAGGGAAACCACTGGCTAGAAATATAAAACAGAGAGCATCTTTTTCTACCATTCCCTCAGTGAAATCTGCTGGTGGTGAAATATTTACCTCGGGCATTGATATTAATAATGATTTTAAAGTATTCTGTCTTGATCTCTATAGTTCCATGTCTTTGTCTACTGATGAGGATGTTACAAACTTTGTGGAACCATTAGAAATTCCTAAACTGATAACTGAGCAAAAAAATTATCTTGATTCTGAGATAATCTTGGAGGAGCTTGGTGAGGTAATTAAGGCCATTCCTACAGGCAAGGCAAGACGGCTAGACGGCTTTGCCACTGACTTTTTTAGATCTTATGCTATAGAGCTGGCTCCACTTTTGCTAGAATTTTCCACAAAATCATTAAAGAATGGAAAGCTTCTGCCAGCCATGACACAAGCCCGGATCAGTCTGATTCTTAAAAAGGACAATGATCCAAGCAAGCCTAAGAGTAACCATCCAATTTCCCTGATCCAGCTAGATATTAAAATATTGTCAAACATTTTGGCTAACCGATTAAGTTATACATATACTCTTATACATATAGATAAAGTGGGGTTCATTTGGGGCCATAACACTTCTAATAACATTAGGTGTTTCATTAATGTCATGTGGGCAGTGGCGAACGATCAGGCTCCGGTCGCTGCCATCTCACTTGATGCTGAAAAGGCGTTTGATATGGTAGAATGGGTTTATCTTTATAAGACACTGGAAATGTATGGGTTCAGGAATACTTTTATTGGGTGAAATAAGTTACATTATAGACACCTGGTAGCGGCAGTTCAAATTAATGGATTAATTTCAGATTATTTTATTCTGGATCAGAGCACCCAGCAGGATTGACCTCTATACCCCTTATTGTTCTGTCTTACCCTGGCCCCCTTCCATTGGCCCAAACAGGGCATTAAGTATTTGGTATGTTATTCCCAGCAAATTACTGTGATTTCGTTAGAGTTAATTTTGACTCTTTAATAAAAAAATTGTTTCGAGCGATGTGGGCAGGTGGGCTTCATTAAATTTTTTCTATGACTGGGAAGGTTAATGTTATTAAAATGACCAAAATTCAACTACCTGCTACAATCTCTCAATATGGAGTCCCCCTCTCTTATTTCAAGCAATTTGATAGGCTAGCGAAGTCCTTCATTTGGAATGGTAAATGTCCCAGATTACACTTCAGTAATTTATATAGGCCGATTGACAAAGGTGGGCTAGGCCTACTAAAAAGTATTGAACGGGAAGTTCTTCCCCTGTTTCACCATTGCAAAGCCTTTCTATCAAACTAACTGAAGAAGTTGTTACACCCCATTATCTCACATTTTCACTCGGTATGGACAAAATTGTGGGTGTTTAATTCTGACATTTATTTAAATGTTGCTTTGAGCATATGGCTGAACCCAAAATTATGTGTTAATGCATAATACAGACAGAGCGGAGTGTTGAGGTCCTTTGAAAATATGGTTCAACATTTTGGGATTCCCAGATCTCAGTTCTTCAGGTATTTACAGCCGCGCCACCTGCTCTATACTATTTTTGCGAGTAGCAGACACCCCCCAAAGCGGCAGACACTCTGGGAGTGGTGATTGCTGCTTTTGGAAAAGGTCATGAGGCATCAGTGTATTACATCCTGCTAAAGAGATTTTGTGAGAAAGATTTAAACTTGGTATTGGAGGAAGGAGTGTGGGATAGGATTCTAAAAAAACATCAAGTCTGATCTAGTGATGCAAGGGTGCATTTTACAATGATTCTATTGGTCCCCTCTAGATTATATAGGCTTGGTCTTAAAGACACACCCACCTGCTAGCGATGCCAATCAGAATATGGGGACTCAACCCATGTTTTTTGGTGGTGTGTTAAGATCCAAGATTTTTGGTTGAGTGTATAGTTTTATGTGTGACGTATTGGGCGATCAAATTTTATTTTGACCCAGACTCTGTATTTTAGGTGATTGGACGGTCATTAATATCGGGGATAAATACATAACGAATTGGGTCCTAGCCAGTGTTTTGATCGGCATACAGGTCATTCTTATGGGATGGAAATTGGCTGGAATGCCCTCATTTCAAGAGTGGTGCACAGAGATGGGCAGGGTAGCAGCATTCAAAGAAATGTCATATAGAACGCTAGGCAACTGGAATTTATTTAATAAAATAATGGGGTAGCTATTTAGCCGTTATAGAAGGCTCTCGGGGTTGGGTATTGGTAGAGGGAAGGGAATAATGGGGGTTAAAAGTTGATTCTGTGTATATATGTTTTCCTTTTCTGTTTCATTTGTGTGAATCAATAAAAAAGTGTTAATCGGAAAAGAAGCACAAAAAAAACATAAGGTTATATGACGAGTGGGGGTCACAGGAAGAAGCATGGAGTTACATCTAAAGGGGTGGAGTAACAGGACGAAGGGTGGTGTCACACAAAGAAAGCTGGAATCAGAGGAAGAAGGGAGGCATCACAGGAAAAATGGTGAGGACAGAGGAAGAAATGTGGTGTCAAAGTGTGAAGGGTATGGTCACAAGAAGTGTAATCAGAGGAAGAAGGATGGAGTAACAGGAAGAAGGGTGCGGTCACATAAAAAGGGGTGGAGTTACTGGAAGTAGAGTGGAGAAACAGGAATCAAAGGAAGAACGGTGGAGTCATGGTACAATGGGAGGGGCTGCAGGGAGATGGGTAGAGTCACACAAAACAGGGTGGAGTTGCATGAAGAAGGTTGGAATCACAGGAAAAAGGGTGTAGTCATGGCACAATGGGAGAAGATACAGGGAGAAGGAGTAGCAGGAATTACAGGAAGAAAGGTGCGGTCACAGTTAAAAGGGTAGAGTCACAATAATCAAAGGAAGTAGGGTGGAGTCACAAATTTAGAGAATGATGAGTGGCGTCACATAAAGAAGGATGGAGTCACAGTGTGAAGGGGTTGAGTCACAGGAAGAAGGGTGGAATCATAGAACGAAGGGTGGATTTATAGGTGAAGGGCTGAGTTCAGATCAGAGTCACAGAGTCACAGAGTCACAGGAACAAGGGTGGAATCAGGAAAAAAAAGGGTGGATTCAAACTGTGAAAGTGCAGTCACAAAGGTGGAGTCATAGGTAGAAGTGTAGAGTCACAGAAACAAGGGTGGAGTCACATAAAGAAGGGTGGGATCGGTGTCATAGGAACAAGGTTGGAATCAGTAAAAAAGAGTGGAGTGTGAAGGGTGCAGTCACAGGAAGAAGGGTGGGATAAGTAAAAAAGGGTGGAGTCAAAGAAAGAAAAGTGGAATCAGAGTAAAATGGGTGGATTCATGGCAAAATGGGAGGGTATAAAAGGAGGTGGAGTCACAAGTAAAAGGGTGGATTTAAAGAAAGAAAAGTGGAGTCAAATGCATCAGTCCTCCATCCAAACTCCATCTTTTCTCTCCAGAGTTTCAGCTTTGCGCTTCAGTTAAGTCTCACGTAAAGAACAAACATGTGTAACTCTACAAAGAAGTGCTGTATTTCCTAGAGATTCTAGCTCTATTCTTACAAAGCATACTGTAGTTTTAACCAAAAATATATATATTAAGTATTGGCTGATTCCAGTAATCAAAGTTTTTTTAAAGCTCACCATGTTGGCCTTTCATCATTGCATAATCTTTAAATGTTTCTCTAGTATATCGGATCAAACCGTTTGAAAGAAACCCTGACTAACCCTCTGATTTTATTTACTTCCAAACGGTGTTAATTATTTATCAGTGTTTGAGAGGTGCTTTTAACAGCTATGCGTGAAAGCGTCTGGATGCTGGTTAAGTGTTTGCTAGGATTTAATGAACCATTACAGTCAAAGACACGAGTCATTCTATGAAACGGGATGAAAAATGACTTTGCCATTTTGGAAGTGAATGTATTTTAAACATTGTTTCAAACTAAGAATGTCTTAATATTGTTAATAAATTGATTGTGCCCTCTTGACTTAAATGAATAAAACTGTTCATGGAGAGATATTCTGAACTTGTGACCGGGTGGAACATTTCAAAGCAAACTGGCTGCTGCTCCCCCTGTTCTAAAAGTTATGGCCTCTTATCATTAGAAAGGGTCTCCAATGAGAGTGTTTTAATGAATGGTGTTAAACTGATTGGGCTTAATAAGCCGACAACATTTTCTGGTCATTTAATACCTCAAATAGCATTTCTACATCAGGGTGAGGTCTTAAAGGCTTAAGAATAAACCCAAAGACAAAGATAGATTTTTGTCTGTTAACCCTGTTTTTATGTCTATTTTATTTGACGGGATGGATATGTTATTCTTGAATATGTAGTCTTGTTAAATATGAGTACTTGGCTTCTTTAAAAAATTATATCACTTCCTCTTTATTATGTCATTTAAAATTACTTTCACTATTATTTATATGATAAACACTTGGTATGGGAGGAAAATACAAAAATTAATTTCCTCTTAAAATGGTTAAATTTGTCATTAGGGTAAAGGGGTAACACATTATGGTTAGGCTTATGTTTGGGTTAGGGGTTAAACTTTAAATCTGAAAAATCGTTATAACAACGATTGTTGGTTACCGGTACTTTATTTTTCTCTATGGGAGTAAAAGGCATATGTTTTATACAAGTACTAGCCAACTCCTATGATTTCTTACGATTTCACCATCTATTATTACGACTTTTCAAAATAGCAATGTTTTAGTGTTTTTAGAACAAAATGAAAATGGAATTTCTATGCAGATACTCCTATAAAACTGTATTTATAAAAACATTTATACATCACAATTTTGTCATTAATTAATACATTAAAGTGTACTGAACAAAACATTTAATAGCGGATATTGTGTTTTACGGGCTGTATGGGAATACAATGGTTTTGCTGACATGGAATGACTCGAATGCAGAAATAATTTAAAATCACTAAGTCCAAATATGCTTATGGTGCTTAAAAGTGGGCCAGTGGGTTAGAGCAACACAGAACTCAAAGCCAAGAGAAATAGTTGAACATCTATGGAGCTAAATTTATGACTAAATTCTTTGAAGCATAAAAGCATGGTGAATTGCTCTAATCAAAAAAATAAATGCATTGTATTATCAGTGCTTGCATTTAAATGTGTTGTATTTACAGTGCTTTCATTTTGGGAGGCTGGACTTCCTGTTCCTTACAGCATGCTGCACGAGTGTTTGTAGCCTGGTAGCCTGCTGAGCATCGCTTGTTCTTTTTCTCATACGTTAATCGTTTTATTCTTTGTCATTTTGTGCGTGTTTTGGGTTTTCTGCTTTTCTACTGTTTCATCTGTGTGTATTTTACCTGTTGCTGCTGGCACCTAACTCGAGTCTGTGTTTGTAGCCTGCTAGCTTTTTTAGCCTCACTTATCTATCTGTTTTCAGCTTTTAATCCTTACCATCTGCCATTTTTCATCGCGCAGTGTTACACTGATTATTGCATCAATCTCAAAGCACCACTTATCAAGAACAACCATAACAACAAACCATTGCATGATGGATTCACATCGCTCAGAAACAACCAACAACAACAAAGAAGTGCGGTAAGTCATGGCATCCACTCATATTATTTTTTCCTGCATTGCATGTCACATTGTTATGATAGCTTCTTCCGTCAGCAGTGAGGTATTCACATGTGATAAATGTAAGGAATTAGTCAGGCTTAAAGAGAAGGTTAATGAGTTAGAGACACGCATCCGAATGCTAGTGGAGGTCAGTGAGGAAGAGAAACCGGTAGAGACTGTTTCGGATGCGGGTAGTACAGCGAGCAACACATACACTTTGGTTCCGGCTCTAGAGCCCCCACAGCAGGGCACTTGGGTGATGTCTCAGTGGCATACTTGCTCAGCAACGCGACACCACTCTCCCATTCCTGTTAGGGTTTCAAATCAATTCTCCCCACTCAGTGATGCTCCCAAGGCAAGGCAAGGCAAGGCAAGTTTATTTATATAGCACATTTCATACACAATGGTAATTCAAAGTGCTTTACATAGAAGAGATTAAAATAATAATAAAAAAAAAATAATAATAAATTAAAGCTGCGAGCAGCGATGACGGGCCCAAGCCGGTGGCACCGCCACCCCTGGGCCTTTAGGGTCGCCGCGCACGATGGGCAATAACGTAAGCTCGCTTCGACCGTCGAGAAGATGTGTGCAAATTCCAAGAAATCCACATTCAAACCAAAATATCTGACTTTCTGTTGGTCTGTTTGTTCACTTGAGACATAAGGGGTGATTTAAAAGCATTTTGAAAGTGACACACTTCCTTCTGCCAGTTGGTGGCGCTATAACTGACTCACAATAGCAACATCCATGCGATCGGCCTCTTACAGCGAACACACTGCTGAAGTTTCGTCGAGATCAATTAATGTATGCAGAAGTTATAACAGACTTCCTGTTTGTCTTACTGCCTTCTGCCAGTTATTATAGGCTTTGTACTTTACTCACGCTCCAATACCGACGTAGAAAATCATCCTCTTTACATGCTAAAAATATGCTTGGAAACATCACAGTGGAGCGGTGCTTACTGTGAATGATACTGAATTGTACTACTGACTATTTAAACAGAGTAATTTTTATATGGTAGGTTTACTATTTTATTATTATATTTTATTGCGGCTATAATGAACAGGCTGCAATGTCAAGATTGCAATGATGGAGTGTGTGTGTGTGTGTATTTGTAACCTTAAAGGGGTCATATAATGCCATTTTTGTACAAGTTAATATGAATCTTTAGGGTCTAAATGAAAACTTTGTAATATACTTTTATTAAAAATTCTCATTAGTATTTTAAGAAAACACTAATTTTAACTGCTCAAAAACAGCTCCGTTTTCAGCACGCCGTTTCAGTGCATATGACTTTAAATGATAATGAGGTTTGGTCACCCGCCCCTCCCTCCGTTCTGGGGGAATTCTAGTCTTGAATCATATGCATTTGCAAGATGTAAACAGTATTTTGCCAGTATTGTGTTACCATTCATCTTCATGCAGTTATAACTGTTTTTTTGACATTACTTCTTAATCAGTAACATACAAGTATACCAGGTGTAACTTAGTGTTACCATGTTAACTGTAACACCTGCGTACACAGTTTTTAATAACACAATAACCATAACGCGTTGTTCATTATAAACGTGGGATTATGAATTATATTGAGAACGTCGTAACGTTATGGAAAACATGCCGTAATGTACCCTGAGTGTAAACATTAGCCACATGCAGTTTAGCGTTGTTTTGGTTAAACTGACCTCTGAATGCCGCTTTACCTGCAGTTGAGCGTTGTTAAACTCACCGATGAATGGGGTTGTACACCACAATGAGCGTTGTTAAACACACCGATGGATGCGGTTGCCTATGCACGCGCTAAACCTTTGCTGAGAGGGCACTTTGATATCAGATTGTGAGGGATTTTAAACATAAAAAAACTGTTGGAGGGCCAGATAAAGATGATCTGGGGGCCACCATTATACTAGCCCTGCCATAGATTATTTATTGTAGCCTATTCCTTTTTATTTTTATTTATTGCAGTCTCGACCCATTCGCAGCAGACCATTGCAGTGAGCTTACCCAAGACGTCAAATTTCAACGCTACAGGCTCCGGTTCAGAGATATATAGAAGTCTATCGGACTACCCTGCACGTTATGTTTGCTCTCCTGATGACAACAGAAGTGACGTAGATAGTGACGTGTGCAAAACTGTCCCAATTCTGCTTTTCACAGCTCGGGCCCTTAGCGACTTACTCCGCTAAGTGCACTTTCAACAAGTGTCCACTTCGAGGAAGGCCTTAGGGCATAGTGTGCATATTGGGACAGGGCCTTCCTGTTTTCGGTCGAAGTCCACAGTAGTCGATTGTCGAAGTTAACGCAGCGATCATTGGTAACTAAGCAATTCAAGAGAACGCGCCCCATTTAAGTCAATAGGGTGCAACAGAGTTCTCAACAGAAAATATCACTCTAATCACCCTTTTGCTAATGAAAAAATAATAATCTATAAACAAAGTCGTAACAGCTAAAATAATTTTAGCTCAAATTTATTTATTTGCTAAAATAAAACATTTACTTACTTTCACATGTTTCATTAAGTCCTCGGCAGTTGCACGACCCATGAACTGGGATCCCAGGTATCTTGACTGCACCTGCCCGCCCTCCCAAAAACGTACGTGCAGGTCCAGCTGTTTCGTTTTGGTGGTGCGATTAAGACTTTCGTCGAACATCAGCACGAACGGTCCCGTGATTTTGGAAATTAGTCATCATCCGCTATTCCAAAGCGCGTAATGGCTGATGGCTGTCGTTTGCTGGAGACCCTTCACAGCAGTTAGATGTTTTTCACTTTTGAATGAGACTCCAGCTCCGTACACCCAACATTCCCAATTTAATAGCTTTCTTGCATAAGCAGTAGGCTTCAAATGCGTTATTTGCAACTGGCTTTAACCAAGCACCGAAATTCAGATTTTTCAAGCCAAGTATCGCTAAACTTGCACTTCCTCATAGCTGAATAAAATCCGTTTAACGTCTTTCTGTGGTATCCGAGAGACTCGCGCCAATAACACGAAAGCTCAAAGCTGATTGGCTGTTGCATGTTGGTCTATTTTGTAGTCATAATACAGCGAATTATATTTGGACTAGCTGAAATAAGAAACTACAACACCACGGAATTAAAAAAAAAACATTCCAAAGCGCTATGGAGCATTTAAATGAGATTTACATGTACGTAGGAAAATTAAGACCTGTTAAAAATTATTTAAGACCTAGAACACAATACTTCAGCAAATTTAAGACTTTTTAAGGCCTTAAATTGTGATTTTGAAATTTTAGACTTTTTAAGACCCCGCGGAAACCCTGTTCTGAGTAACATCACCAAAGCAATGACGCTCATGACTCCCGTTGAAGTATCCAGCATCTCTAAGGTCTGCAAATAACTCCATCCAGAACTGAGACCTATATACATTTTTAAGAGTCCTCAAGCTGATGTTTACACCGTGTACAGCGTACAAGTGGCCCTCGTTAAAATATTGAACGCAATGATGCAGTATGTCTTGTTTTTCCGTCTGGTCCGCGTCTTTTAAAAACTCCAAACACCGTTCTCAACAGTCAACACGCATAAGTCTTCTTCTTACGTTAAAACAACGAGAATACAGAAAATGTGCTTAGACCTCCACCTAGTGGTTATATTATAGAATTAAAGGAGAAATTACATATGAGACAGCTTTATAACTGAAATGGCTTTAACTGAATTAGACAAGTTTAATATAACTATTCTGATAAGTGTATATTTCCAACATCATGTTTGTGTTATCCGTTTCTGTAAGTTTTTGTGACGTGTTTCAGAAAGATAATCGCTTAGACAGAGTAATAGTTTATTTTCATCTTAACCGGACATCACAGTTGATCACTGCAATAATTCATAATTCAATATATTGATACAGATTTCTTTATCAACTGTTTGTTCAATTGAGACATAAGGGGTGATTTCAAAGCATTTTGAAAGTGACACACTTCCTTCTGCCAGTTGGTGGCGCTATAACTTTGACTCACAATAGTCACATCCACGCGACCGGCCTCTTCCAGTGAAGAAACTGCTGAAGTTTCATCGAGATCAAGTAATGTATGCAGAAGTTATAACCCACTTCCTTGCTGTTTAAGCTGCATTTATGTGCTTTTTTTGAGCTTCAAAGTTCTTGTGCAATGTGTTCCACATTCAAACCAAAATATCTGACTCTAGGTCAAAGTATGAAACCAATACCCCACTTTTGTCTGAAGGTGGCGCTACTGAGCCCCTGCACCAGGCATCAAAAAGAAAATTCAAGTTTGAAGAGCTGCCACGACAACAGTATTTAAGATATCAATAATCCTTTCACACGTCTACATCTGCCGGGTGTTTATATTATACACATAAAGTTTGAAGTAAATCGTGTAACAATAAGAGGGTGATTTTAAAGCATTTTGAAAGTGACACACTTCCTTCTGCCAGTTGGTGGCGCTATAACTTTGACTCACAATAGTCACATCCATGCGATCGGCCTCTTACAGCGAACACACCGCTGAAGTTTCATCGAGATCAATTAATGTATGCAGAAGTTATAACACTCTGACTGTTTCTCGTTTCTCGCCATCATTTCGTTTCCTCGCCACGGCCAAACCGTTAGAGATATCAAAAATCTGCCGGCAATTTTTCATGCTCAATGTCTTGACATCATGCTGACCGAGTTTGGTGGTGATTGGTGGAATTCTCTGGGAGGAGTATTCCAAATTCCATTGCGTGCGTTTTTCAAACACCCTAAATAGACGGTTTCCTGTTGGTCTGGGGTAAAAAGTAAAAGTATGAAGGATATATGAAACGATGAGATCTATATGTGTACCGAGTTTCATATTATTACATGCAAGCGTGTTTGAGTTATAGACCAAGTTTTCGGACCCTGTTCCAGGGGGCGCTGTCGAGCCCCCCTGCCACGCCCGGGTACCAGCTTCAGCCCGGCCCTAATGACCGCAGGTTCTGACCCGTGTGCAAAGTTTCAAGAGTTTTTGAGCATGTTAAGAGCCCCAAAAGTGCCCCGTAAGTCGTAAAAAAAATAATAATAAATATAGCTGCAAGCAGCGATGGCGGGCCCAAGCCGGTGGCACCGCCACCCCCGTGCCTTTAGGGTTGCTGTGCACGATGGGCAATAACGTAACCTCGCTTTGACCGTCGAGAAGATGTGTGCTGTAGACCTTGCATCAGTGTGGGCTCTGCAAAAGTGCGCATCGAGGGCACATATCAACCACAAAGTATGCGTGAGCACCCTTCTGATACCTAAAATGAAAAATGAGACACCCTACGGTCTCATGGAGTTAATGGACACATGAAATAAGTACACAAGACTGAAAATTCATATGAAGTGTGCCATTTGGGACAGGGCCTATGACCGTGAACCACAATAGTCACATCTATGAGGTAATTCAAATGTAGAATAATTTTTAATGTCATAGGATGTCATAGGCCAATATCTTTTGCAGCACTTAAATGTGTTAATCCAGAAGGCCAGTATTTATCTGGAGGTCTTTGTACAGGTTTATTAATGTAATTATAATTTACGCCTATGTGTTCCTATGATATGCAATGGAAGTACATTTTTATGTTTAACATGGGTGTATTCACAATACATAGCATACAATATCATATTTTACGATTATTTATCATTATGTTAAGTAGATCATTAAAGTTAAGATAGTAAATGTATTTATATATTTTGTAGTAGCTAATATAACAAGCAAGTACACTGTGGGAATTATGAATTATACCAATGGAGTCGTATGGATTGCTTTTATGCTCCCATTATTATGCTGTCCTTTTTTATTCATAAATTAATTTCCTCGCCACGGCCAAAACGTTGGAGATATCAAAAATCCATCCGCAATGTAGCATCCTCAATGTCTTGACTTCATGCTGACCGAGTTTGGTGGCGATTGGATTAATTCTCTAGGAGGAATATATATAATTCCAGAGCATGTGTTTCCAAACAACCTATAATAGCCAACTTCCTGTTGGGCTGGCGTAAAACTTAGAGCACGAAAGTTGTTCGGCCCGATGAGATCTAGAAGTGTTCCAAGTTTCATATTATTACATGCAAGCATGTTTGATATATGGACCAAGTTTTCAGACCCCGTTCAAGGGGGCGCTGTCGAGCCCCCCTGCCACGCCCGGGTACCAGCTTCAGCCCGGCCCCGATGGCCGCGGGTTCTGACCCGTGTGCAAAGTTTCAAGAGTTTTTGAGCACGTTAAGGGCCCCAAAAGTCCCGGAAACCTTGAAAAACAATATCTTAATGCAAATCTCACCCAACAGAGAAAACCCCTCTCCCTCCCCCTCCCCTCCCCTCCCCTCCCCACACACACACACACACACACACAGAATCGCAGGTCTGTCTGTCAGAGAGAGAAAAATTCAGAGAAATCCACATTCAAACCACAATATCTGACTTTCTGTTGGTCGGAGCTAATGACTGTAAATTAGAAAGTTGTTCAGCTCGACGAGAACAATATACATGGCGAGTTTTGTAACTGTAGATAGAACTAACTAAGTTATAACACACTTCATGTGTCCTTTTTTAGTCCTAAATCAATTTCCTCGCCACGGCCAAACAGTTCGAGATATCAAAACTCCGGCCGGAATGTAGCATCCTCAATGTCTTGACTTCATGCCGACCGAGTTTGGTGGCGATTGGATTCATTCTCTAGGAGAAATATATATAATTCCAGAGCATGTGTTTCCAAACAACCCATAATAGCCGACTTCCTGTTGGGCTGGCGTAAAACTTAGAGCACGAAAGTTGTTCGGCCCGATGTGATCTACAAGTGTACCGAGTTTCATATTATTACATTCAAGCATGTTTGATATACGGACAAGTGTTTGAATCCCATTCCAGGGGGCGCTGTCGAGCCCCCCTGCCATGCCCGGTACCATCTTCGGCCCGGCCCTGATGGCCGCGGGTTCCGACCCGTGTGCAAAGTTTCAAGAGTTTTTGAGCACGTTAAGGGCCCCAAAACCTTGAAAAACAAAAATAAAAGCATTTCACTCATCAGCAAAATCAGCCCCCTCCCCCAGACACAGAGAGACGTAGGGTCAGTGGGAGAGGCAGAGAAAATTCTCCAAAAATCCACATTCAAACCAAAATATCTGACTTTCTGTTGGTCTGAGCTAATGACTGTAAATTAGAAAGTTGTCCGGCTCGATGAGAACAATATATTTACTGAGTTTTGTGACTGTGGGTTAAAGTATAAAACCAACCCCTCACTTTTGTCAAAAGGTGGCGCTACTGAGCCCCTGCACCACGCCCGTTTCTGAAACTTTGCACATGTCTACTGGCTAATAAATGTGATGTGTCTGTCGAGTTTCATGCAATTTCAAGTATGTTAAGAGTCTAAAAGCATCAAAAAAGAATATTCGAGTTTGAAGCATTGCCGCTGCAACAGTATCCAAGATATCAATAATCTTTCACATGTCTACATCTGCCGTGTGTTTACATTACACACCAAAAGTTTTAAGTAAATCGGGTAAAAATAAGAGGGTGATTTCAAAGCATTTTGAAAGTGACACACTTCCTTTTGCCAGTTGGTGGCGCTATAACTTTGACTCACAATAGTCACATCCATGCGATCGGGCTCTTACAGCGAACAAACTGCTGAAGTTTCATCGAGATCAATTAATGTATGCAGAAGTTATAACACACTTCCTGTTTCTCTTTTCGCGCCATCATTTCGTTTCTCGCCACGGCCAAACCGTTCGAGATATCAAAAATCCGCCGGCAATTTTTCATCCTCAATGTCTTGACTTCATGCCGACCGAGTTTGGTGGCGATTGGATTCATTATCTAGGAGAAATATATATAATTCCAGAGCATGTGTTTCCAAACAACCCATAATAGCCGACTTCCTGTTGGGCTGGCGTAAAACTTAGAGCACGAAAGTTGTTCGACCCGATGTGATCTACAAGTGTACCGAGTTTCATATTATTACATTCAAGCATGTTTGATATATGGACAAGTGTTTGAATCCCATTCCAGGGGCGCTGTCGAGCCCCCTGCCATGCCCGGTACCATCTTCGGCCCGGCCCTGATGGCCGCGGGTTCCGACCCGTGTGCAAAGTTTCAAGAGTTTTTGAGCACGTTAAGGGCCCCAAAACCTTGAAAAACAAAAAATAAAAGCATTTCACTCATCAGCAAAATCAGCCCCCTCCCCCAGACACAGAGAGACGTAGGGTCAGTGGGAGAGGCAGAGAAAATTCTCCAAAAAATCCACATTCAAACCAAAATATCTGACTTTCTGTTGGTCTGAGCTAATGACTGTAAATTAGAAAGTTGTCCGGCTCGATGAGAACAATATACTGAGTTTTGTGACTGTGGGTTAAAGTATAAAACCAACCCCCTCACTTTTGTCAAAAGGTGGCGCTACTGAGCCCCTGCACCACGCCCGTTTCTGAAACTTTGCACATGTCTACTGGCTAATAAATGTGATGTGTCTGTCGAGTTTCATGCAATTTCAAGTATGTTAAGAGTCTAAAAAGCATCAAAAAAGAATATTCGAGTTTGAAGCATTGCCGCTGCAACAGTATCCAAGATATCAATAATCTTTCACATGTCTATATCTGCCGTGTGTTTACATTACACACCAAAAGTTTTAAGTAAATCGGGTAAAAATAAGAGGGTGATTTCAAAGCATTTTGAAAGTGACACACTTCCTTTTGCCAGTTGGTGGCGCTATAACTTTGACTCACAATAGTCACATCCATGCGATCGGGCTCTTACAGCGAACAAACTGCTGAAGTTTCATCGAGATCAATTAATGTATGCAGAAGTTATAACACACTTCCTGTTTCTCTTTTCGCGCCATCATTTCGTTTCCTCGCCACGGCCAAACCGTTCGAGATATCAAAAATCCGCCGGCAATTTTTCATCCTCAATGTCTTGACTTCATGCCGACCGAGTTTGGTGGCGATTGGATTCATTCTCTAGGAGAAATATATATAATTCCAGAGCATGTGTTTCCAAACAACCCATAATAGCCGACTTCCTGTTGGGCTGGCGTAAAACTTAGAGCACGAAAGTTGTTCGGCCCGATGTGATCTACAAGTGTACCGAGTTTCATATTATTACATTCAAGCATGTTTGATATACGGACAAGTGTTTGAATCCCATTCCAGGGGGCGCTGTCGAGCCCCCCTGCCATGCCCGGGTACCATCTTCGGCCCGGCCCTGATGGCCGCGGGTTCCGACCCGTGTGCAAAGTTTCAAGAGTTTTTGAGCACGTTAAGGGCCCCAAAACCTTGAAAAACAAAAATAAAAGCATTTCACTCATCAGCAAAATCAGCCCCCTCCCCCCAGACACAGAGAGACGTAGGGTCAGTGGGAGAGGCAGAGAAAATTCTCCAAAAAATCCACATTCAAACCAAAATATCTGACTTTCTGTTGGTCTGAGCTAATGACTGTAAATTAGAAAGTTGTCCGGCTCGATGAGAACAATATATTTACTGAGTTTTGTGACTGTGGGTTAAAGTATAAAACCAACCCCTCACTTTTTGTCAAAAGGTGGCGCTACTGAGCCCCTGCACCACGCCCGTTTCTGAAACTTTGCACATGTCTACTGGCTAATAAATGTGATGTGTCTGTCGAGTTTCATGCAATTTCAAGTATGTTAAGAGTCTAAAAAGCATCAAAAAAGAATATTCGAGTTTGAAGCATTGCCGCTGCAACAGTATCCAAGATATCAATAATCTTTCACATGTCTACATCTGCCGTGTGTTTACATTACACACCAAAAGTTTTAAGTAAATCGGGTAAAAATAAGAGGGTGATTTCAAAGCATTTTGAAAGTGACACACTTCCTTTTGCCAGTTGGTGGCGCTATAACTTTGACTCACAATAGTCACATCCATGCGATCGGGCTCTTACAGCGAACAAACTGCTGAAGTTTCATCGAGATCAATTAATGTATGCAGAAGTTATAACACACTTCCTGTTTCTCTTTTCGCGCCATCATTTCGTTTCCTCGCCACGGCCAAACCATTCGAGATATCAAAAATCCGCCGGCAATTTTTCATCCTCAATGTCTTGACTTCATGCTGACCGAGTTTCGTGGCGATTGGTGGAATTCTCTAGGAGGAGTATTTCAAATTCCATTGCATGCCTTTTCCAAACAACCCTAAATAGACGATTTCCTGTTGGGCTGAGGTAAAAAGTAAAAGTATGAAGGATATATGAAACGATGAGATCTATATGTGTACCGAGTTTCATATTATTACATGCAAGCGTGTTTGATTTATGGACCAAGTTTTCGGACCCCGTTCCAGGGGGCGCCGTCGAGCCCCCCTGCCACGCCCCGGTACCAGCTTCAGCCCGGCCCTAATGGCCGCGGGTTCTGACCCGTGTGCAAAGTTTCAAGCGTTTTCGAGCACGTTAAGAGCCCCAGAAGTGCCCCATCCATCCATCCATCCATCCATCCATCTTCAACCGCTTATCCGAAGTCGGGTCGCGGGGGCAGCTGCTCCAGCAGGGGGCCCCAAACTTCCCTATCCCGAGCCACATTAACCAGCTCTGACTGGGCTGACCCAGGCGTTCCCAGGCCAGTGTGGAGATGTAATCTCTCCACCTAGTCCTGGGTCTTCCCGAGGCCTCCTCCCAGCTGGGCGTGCCTGAAACACCTCCCTAGGGAGGCGGCCAGGGGCATCCTTACCAGATGCCCAAACCACCTCAACTGACTCCTTTCAATGCAAAGGAGCAGCGGCTCTACTCCGAGCTCCTCACGGATGACTGAGCTCCTCACCCTATCTCTAAGGGAGAAGCCCGCCACCCTTCTGAGGAAGCCCATTTCGGCCGCTTGTACTCGCTGACCTAGTTCTTTCGGTCATGACCCAACCTTCATGACCATAGGTGAGGGTAGGAACAAAAATTGACCGGTAGATCGAGAGCTTTGCCTTTCGGCTCAGCTCTCTTTTACGTGACAACGGTGCGATAGAGCGAGTGCAATACCGCCCCTGCTGCCCCGATTCTCCGGCCAACCTCCCGCTCCATTGTCCCTCACTCGTGAACAAGACCCCGAGGTACTTGAACTCCTTCACTTGGGGCAAAACCTCATTCCCTACCTGGAGTACGCACTCCATCGGTTTCCTGCTGAGAACCATGGCCTCAGATTTAGAGGTGCTAATCCTCATCCCAGCTGCTTCACACTCGACTGCCAAGCGATCCAGTGAGAGCTGAAGGTCACGGACCGATGATGACATGAAGACAACATCATCTGCAAAAAGCAGCGATGAGATCCCCAGCCCACCGAACCGCACACCTTCCCCACCCGACTACGCCTCGATATCCTGTCCATGAATATCACAAACAGGATTGGTGACAAAGCGCAGCCTTGGCGGAGACCAACCCCACATGGAATGAACTTGACTTTGTGCCGAGGACCCGGACACAGCCCTCGCTTTGGACATACAGGGATTGGATCAGCCCTAAGAAGGGACCCCCCACCCCGTACTCCGCAGCACCTCCCACAGTCTCTCCGGGGACCCGGTCATACGCCTTCTCCAGATCCACAAAACACATGTAGACCGGATGGGCATACTCCCAGGCCCCCTCCAGGATCCTTGCGAGAGTAAAGATCTGGTCCGTCGTTCCACGGCCAGGGCGAAAACCGCATTGTTCCTCTTCAATCTGAGGTTCGACAATCAGCCGAACCCTCCTCTCCAGCACCTTGGAGTAAACTTTACCAGGGAGGCTGAGAAGTGTGATACCCCTGTAGTTGGCACACACTCTCTGATCCCCCTTTTGAAGAGGGAACCACCACCCCGTTCTGCCACTCCTTAGGCACTGTCCCAGATTTCCACGCTAATGTTGAAGAGGCGTGTCATCCATGACACCCCTCCACATCCAGAGCTTTCAGCATTTCTGGTCGGATCTCATCAATCCCGGGGCTTTGCCACTCGCGGAGTTGTTTGACTACCTCAGTGACCTCCCCAGGGAAATAGAATCTGATCCCCCATCATCCTCCGGCTCTGCCTCTACCATAGAGGGCGTGTTGGGATTTAGGAGTTCTACAAAGTGTTCCTTCCACCGCCCAATAACCTCCTCGGTTGAGGTCAACAGCGTCCCATCTTTGCTGTATACAGCTTGAATGGTTCCCCGTTTCCCCTCCTAAGGTGGCGGACGGTTTCCAGAAGCACTTTGGTGCGGACCGAAAGTCCTTCTCCATGGCTTCTCCGAACTTTTCCCACACCCACTGCTTTGCCTCCCTCACGGCCGAGGCCGCAGCCCTTCGGGCCTGTTGGTACCTTGCAACTGCCTCCGGAGACCTCCGGGACAACAAATCCCGGAAGGCCTCTTTCTTCAGTCGGACGGCTTCCCTGACCACCCGTGTCCACCACGGTGTTCGAGGGTTACCACCCCTTGCGGCACCTAAAACCTTGAGGCCGCAGCTCTCCACCGCGGCTTCGGCAATGGAAGCTTTGAACATTGCCCACTCCGGTTCAATGTCCCCAACCTCCGCAGGGATGCCTGAAAAGCTCCGCCAGAGGTGTGAGTTGAAGATCTCGCGGACAGGGACCTCCTCCAAACGTTCCCAGTTCACCCGCACTACTCGCTTGGGCTTCCCAGGTCTGTCCAGAGTCTTTCCCCACCCCCTGACCCAACTTACCACCAGATGGTGATCGGTTGACAGCTCTGCCCCTCTCTTTACCCGAGTGTCCAAAACATATGGCCTCAGATCCGACGACACGATTACAAAATCGATCATCGACCTTCGGCCTAGGGTGCTCTGGTACCACGTACACTTATGAGCATCCTTATGTTCAAACATGGTGTTTGTTATAGATAATCCATGACTAGCACAGAAATCTAATAACAAACATCCACTTGAGTTCAGATCAGGGAGGCCGAAAAAAGGGAGGCCAAAAGTGCCCCAATAGTCGTAAAAAAAATAATAATCATAGTCATCCTAACGAAAACAATAGGGCCTTGCCTTTTCAAGGCTTGGGACCTAATAATAATTAAAGCTGCGAGCAGCGATGACGGGCCCAAGCCGGTGGCACCGCCACCCCTGGGCCTTTAGGGTCGCCGCGCACGACGGGCAATAACGTAAGCTCGCTCGACCGTCGAGAAGATGTGTGCAAATTCCAAGAAATCCACATTCAAACCAAAATATCTGACTTTCTGTTGGTCTGTTTGTTCACTTGAGACATAAGGGGGTGATTTAAAAGCATTTTGAAAGTGACACACTTCCTTCTGCCAGTTGGTGGCGCTATAACTGACTCACAATAGCAACATCCATGCGATCGGCCTCTTACAGCGAACACACTGCTGAAGTTTCGTCGAGATCAATTAATGTATGCAGAAGTTATAACAGACTTCCTGTTTGTCTTACTGCCTTCTGCCAGTTAATATAGGCTTTGTACTTTACTCACGCTCCAATACCGACGTAGAAAATCATCCTCTTTACATGCATAAAAATATGCTTGGAAACATCACAGTGGAGCGGTGCTTACTGTGAATGATACTGAATTGTACTACTGACTATTTAAACAGAGTAATTTTTATATGGTAGGTTTACTATTTTATTATTATATTTTATTGCGGCTATAATGAACAGGCTGCAATGTCAAGATTGCAATGATGGAGTGTGTGTGTGTGTGTATTTGTAACCTTAAAGGGGTCATATAATGCCATTTTTGTACAAGTTAATATGAATCTTTAGGGTCTAAATGAAAACTTTGTAATATACTTTTATTAAAAATTCTCATTAGTATTTTAAGAAAACACTAATTTTAACTGCTCAAAAACAGCTCCGTTTTCAGCACGCCGTTTCAGTGCATATGACTTTAAATGATAATGAGGTTTGGTCACCCGCCCCTCCCTCCGTTCTGGGGAATTCTAGTCTTGAATCATATGCATTTGCAAGATGTAAACAGTATTTTGCCAGTATTGTGTTACCATTCATCTTCATGCAGTTATAACTGTTTTTTGACATTACTTCTTAATCAGTAACATACAAGTATACCAGGTGTAACTTAGTGTTACCATGTTAACTGTAACACCTGCGTACACAGTTTTTAATAACACAATAACCATAACGCGTTGTTCATTATAAGCGTGGGATTATGAATTATATTGAGAACGTCGTAACGTTATGGAAAACATGCCGTAATGTACCCTGAGTGTAAACATTAGCCACATGCAGTTTAGCGTTGTTTTGGTTAAACTGACCTCTGAATGCCGCTTTACCTGCAGTTGAGCGTTGTTAAACTCACCGATGAATGGGGTTGTACACCACAATGAGCGTTGTTAAACTCACCGATGAATCGCGGTTGCCTATGCACGCGCTAAACCTTTGCTGAGAGGGCACTTTGATATCAGATTGTGAGGGATTTTAAACATAAAAAACTGTTGGAGGGCCAGATAAAGATGATCTGGGGCCACCATTATACTAGCCCTGCCATAGATCATTTATTGTAGCCTATTCCTTTTTTATTTTTATTTATTGCAGTCTCGACCCATTCAGCAGCAGACCATTGCGGTGAGCTTACCCAAGACGTCAAATTTCAACGCTACAGGCTCCGGTTCAGAGATATATAGAAGTCTATCGGACTACCCTGCACGTTATGTTTGCTCTCCTGATGACAACAGAAGTGACGTAGATAGTGGCGTGTGCAAAACTGTCCCAATTCTGCTTTTCACAGCCGGGCCCTTAGCGACTTACTCCGCTAAGTGCACTTTCAACAAGTGTCCACTTCGAGGAAGGCCTTAGGGCATAGTGTGCATATTGGGACAGGGCCTTCCTGTTTTCGGTCGAAGTCCACAGTAGTCGATTGTCGAGTTAACGCGCGCGATCATTGGTAACTAAACAATTCAAGAGAACGCGCCCCATTTAAGTCAACAGGGTGCAACAGAGTTCTCAACAGAAAATATCACTCTAATCACCCTTTTGCTAATGAAAAAAATAATAATCTATAAACAAAGTCGTAACAGCTAAAATAATTTTGGAAATTAGTCATCATCCGCTATTCCAAAGCGGGTAATGGCTGATGGCTGTCGTTTGCTGGAGACCCTTCACAGCAGTTAGATGTTTTTCACTTTTTGAATGAGACTCCAGCGCCCGTACACCCAACATTCCCAATTTAACAGCTTTCTTGCATAAGCAGTAGGCTTCAAATGCGTTATTTGCAACTGGCTTTAACCAAGCACGAAATTCAGATTTTTCCAGCCAAGTATCGCTAAACTTGCACTTCCTCATAGCTGAATAAAATCCGTTTAACGTCTTTCTGTGGTTATCCGAGAGACTCGCGCCAATAACACGAAAGCTCAAAGCTGATTGGCTGTTGCATGTTGGTCTATTTTGTAGTCATAATACAGCGAATTATATTTGGACTAGCGAAATAAGAAACTACAACACCACGGAATTAAAAAAAAAAAACATTCCAAAGCGCTGCGGGAACATTTAAATGAGATTTACATGGACGTAGGAAAATTAAGACCTGTTAAAAATTATTTAAGACCTAGAACACAATACTTCAGCAAATTTAAGACTTTTTAAGGCCTTAAATTGTGATTTTGAAATTTTAGACTTTTTAAGACCCCGCGGAAACCCTGTTCTGAGTAACATCACCAAAGCAATGACGCTCACGACTCCCGTTGAAGTATCCAGCATCTCTAAGGTCTGCAAATAACTCCATCCAGAACTGAGACCTATATACATTTTTAAGAGTCCTCAAGCTGATGTTTACACCGTGTACAGCGTACGAGTGGCCCTCGTTAAAATATTGAACGCAATGATGCAGTACGTCTTGTTTTTACGTCTGGTCCGCGTCTTTTAAAAACTCCAAACACCGTTCTCAACAGTCAACACGTACAAGTCTTCTTCTTACGTTAAAACAACGAGAATACAGAAAATGTGCTTAGACCTCCACCTAGTGGTTATATTATAGAATTAAAGGAGAAATTACATATGAGACAGCTTTATAACTGAAATGGCTTTAACTGAAATAGACAAGTTTAATATAACTATTCTGATAAGTGTATATTTCCAACATCATGTTTGTGTTATCCGTTTCTGTAAGTTTTTGTGACATGTTTCAGAAAGATAATCGCTTAGACAGAGTAATAGTTTATTTTCATCTTAACTGGACATCACAGTTGATCACTGCAATAATTCATAATTCAATATATTGATACCGATTTCTTTATCAACTGTTTGTTCAATTGAGACATAAGGGGGTGATTTCAAAGCATTTTGAAAGTGACACACTTCCTTCTGCCAGTTGGTGGCGCTATAACTTTGACTCACAATAGTCACATCCACGCGACCGGCCTCTTCCAGTGAAGAAACTGCTGAAGTTTCATCGAGATCAAGTAATGTATGCAGAAGTTATAACACACTTCCTTGCTGTTTAAGCTGCATTTATGTGCTTTTTTGAGCTTCAAAGTTCTTGTGCAATGTGTTCCACATTCAAACCAAAATATCTGACTCTAGGTCAAAGTATGAAACCAATACCCCACTTTTGTCTGAAGGTGGCGCTACTGAGCCCCTGCACCAGGCATCAAAAAAGAAAATTCAAGTTTGAAGAGCTGCCACGACAACAGTATTTAAGATATCAATAATCCTTTCACACGTCTACATCTGCCGGGTGTTTACATTATACACATAAAGTTTGAAGTAAATCGTGTAACAATAAGTGGGTGATTTCAAAGCATTTTGAAAGTGACACACTTCCTTCTGCCAGTTGGTGGCGCTATAACTTTGACTCACAATAGTCACATCCATGCGATCGGCCTCTTACAGCGAACACACCGCTGAAGTTTCATCGAGATCAATTAATGTATGCAGAACTTATAACACTCTGACTGTTTCTCATTTCTCGGCATCATTTCGTTTCCTCGCCACGGCCAAACCGTTAGAGATATCAAAAATCTGCCGGCAATTTTTCATGCTCAATGTCTTGACATCATGCTGACCGAGTTTGGTGGCGATTGGTGGAATTCTCTGGGAGGAGTATTCCAAATTCCATTGCGTGCGTTTTTCAAACAACCCTAAGTAGACGGTTTCCTGTTGGTCTGGGGTAAAAAGTAAAAGTATGAAGGATATATGAAACGATGAGATCTATATGTGTACCGAGTTTCATATTATTACATGCAAGCGTGTTTGAGTTATAGACCAAGTTTTCGGACCCTGTTCCAGGGGGCGCTGTCGAGCCCCCCTGCCACGCCCGGGTACTAGCTTCAGCCCGGCCCTAATGACCGCAGGTTCTGACCCTTGTGCAAAGTTTCAAGAGTTTTTGAGCATGTTAAGAGCCCCAAAAGTGCCCCGTAAGTCGTAAAAAAAATAATAATAATTAAAGCTGCGAGCAGCGATGACGGGCCCAAGCCGGTGCCACCGCCACCCCTGTGCCTTTAGGGTTGCTGTGCACGATGGGCAATAACGTAACCTCGCTTTGACTGTCGAGAAGAAGATGTGTGCTGTAGAGCTCCAACGAACATTCATAGCGACAGCTCTCGACCTAGTTAGAAGCATTTCTTGTTTGCATGACATGTGGACTTAATAAATCCTTATCTTGAGCCAAATAAACAAGCTGACATTCAGTACAACCTGTGTCTTTTGTTTAGAACACATACAAATGTTATTTATGTACCGTTTTTGTACGGTACATAAATAAATAAAGCACCGTTTTTGAAGACTGCGCATGTGCGAACGTGCTCTACTATGTAAGAACGAGCCGATTATTGAATCTGGAAATGGGTGGGACCTGTAACACCTTTAGGAACCAAACGTGCAACACTCATAAATACCGGTTGTAAATCACATTCCCTCACTCGTATTTCAGATGGCTTCACGTGTTTGGATCGTCGGCAGTTCCATCATCCGCACACTGCATACTCGCTTCGGTGAGCAGCGCCTGGACGGAAACCTCGGTCTTCAGTGTGAGATCACCTGGGACGGCAGAGGAGGCAGACTCTGGGAGCAGCTGTTTCCAGCTCTGCGCTCTCTCAGGGCCAAAGCTCCAGCTCCAGATATTCTCATTATTCACCTGGGAGGGAACAGTTTGTGTCGGGTGGGCCGCAACTGCCTCGATTTTCTTCGGGAAATAAAGAGTGACCTGACCGAAGTCTTACAAATGTTTCCCAGAACCAGGCTGGTGTTTTCTGGCATTTTACTCCGTCTAAATTGGAGAGGACAGACTGGCAGGACTGGCTATGGCATTGAACGAAGCCGGCGGTGGATCAACGGCGGATCAACGGCGCCATGTCTGGCTTCTTGGCAGAGAGGCAGATGCGCTGCATTCACCACAGAAACATCGGCTTGTTCCATCTGTGCAGAGACGGAGTCCACCTGAGACCAGAGGGAAACCAGCTTCTGCCGAGCAACCTCCGAGAAGCTCTGCAGGTGGAACTCAGAAGATGAAGCAACAAATGTCCTTTTAAGGGCAGCAACAATGGCTCTTTTAAGAGCCACATTCACTGATTCAAATAAAAAGCATTTTCCAAGTGTGTGAAATTCGTTGTTCCTCACCTTACTTGATGTCAGGTTTCAGATGACTTGTTTTTAAATAAAAATGTCGATTCCTCTTATCCATTCCTTTGTAAGCATTTCAATATAACTTTCAAACCATTTAAGAATCGATGCGCTGTTTTCTGTGCTGACCACAATCCAAAACGTGCCATAAAGCAGCGGTTCTCAAACTTTTTTTGTTTTGGTTTATTTATATAAAGACACAGAGAATATTACTTGCCTTACCTGATTAGAATTATTAAAAAAATAACTAGGGAATCACTAAAACGAGAGAATTATTCTTATTTGATGATACTCTCAAAACATTCCACAACAAATCCTTGAAATTGAATGATATTCAGAACAGAACACGAATAAAAAAACGCTCTCTTTACAATCAAAATGTTTTTACATTTGCGATGTATTTGGATGCTATACTATTCTTTATTATAGGCTTTGTACTTTACTCACGCTCCAATACTGACGTAGAAAATCATCCGCTTTACATGCGTAAAAATATGCTTGGAAACATCACAGTGGAGCGGTGCTTACTGTGAATGATACGAATTGTACTACTGACTATTTAAACTAGGGCTGGGCGATATGGCAAAATATATTATCACGATATTTTTTCCATATTGATCGATATCGATATTTGTTACGATATATAATTTAATAATGCTGCCCGTTTGAAAAGTATACTGATAATGATGCCTGAAGAAACCAGAAGGTTCAATAGTTGAACTATATAGTTTATTAACATAAATAAATAACAATGCAAACATTTAACTGTGCAAACATGGATTGGTTGAGAATATATTTTGTTATAAAAGAATATTGATAAACTTTAAATCTAAATGTTAACATTTTACTTTTAGCAAACATGCTTTATCTGCCTTGACAAAACAATGCAAGTTAGCTTGCCTTGTAACTGATTATAAAATATCAAACTAAAAGCTGTGACTACAGTACTATCACATCAAATTTCTTTGGCAGGGCAGCAAACATTTCAAAATGTTTGCAGAGGTACAACCAAGACAACAAATGTAAACAAGTGAACCACAAAGTCCCTGGCAGATTTAAGTACTTAACTGTCAGATAAATAAAATATTAATTGTGTACTGGTTTTAAATATCTCAAATGTTTTAGAGGTAGCAATCTGAGTAAAAAGTGCAAAATGTAAACATTGTAAACCAGTCACTATGCTACACCTTTTAGGTAGTGCTCGTCATATGTAACTCTAATTACCCTATTATAGGTTTTTTGCCAGAAAGACTAGTCTGCAAAACTTTTGGACGGAGTAACATTAACATGGGCCCGCATTTTCATACTCTCGGTGTGGTCGCTGGGATGGTACCTTTTCAGGTGACCGAAAAGGTTTTATTTGTTGTGTTTCCCGTCTTGGTTATCACCGACCGACGGCATATTTCGCGAGACCGTCTTTATTTGCGCGTCGTCGCTTTTCAGATATCCAAACCACTTCCATATAATTGACGTCTTGTTACCTTTTTTGTCAACAATTTCCTCAGCTTTGGAAGATAGTTCGAGTTCGTCGTTTCCACTCATTTTTCTTTACACTCACTTTCTTCACTGCCGGTAGCTCAAACAGTGCTCTGCTAGCAAATGGGCGTGTACTTAGACGCACAAGCCAAAATCTGCGTTCTGACTGGCTGTTGTCCGTTTATTTCTGCTTTGTAATAGGCTGTTAGGTCTATCCATATCGAGTAAACATGTCAAAAGTTTATCATCGTAGTCTAAATAAATATTATCGCGATGCCATATCGAGATCGTTTTATCGCCCAGCCCTAATTTAAACAGAGTAATCTTTATATGTTAGGTTTACTATTTTATTATTATATTTTATTGCGGATATAATGAACAGGCTGCAATGTCAAGATTGCAATGATGGAGTGTGTGTGTGTGTGTATTTATAACCTTAAGTAATCATGGTTTATTTATTCATTTATATATTCATTTGTTCTTTTATTTATTTATTATTTAACATGCATGTGTGCATTATTAAAAGTACCATTGCAGCAACGAGAACGGGTCTGAGCCAAATTATGTTAAAGATGTGTTCTGGTGACTGGCGTGTTTTTAAACCAATCAGATAAGAGTAAATCGAGAGTTAGCGATTAGCTCATCTGATTGGCTACATGAAGAAGGTGGACCCGCCCTCCACTTCGCACTCCCGTTGGAACTACGTCATTTCAACAACAAATGGTAGATTTATCAGAAAATGAATCAGAAAGAAAATCAATCGCAAAGATCGCAAAACAATAATTATAAAAGTGGTTGTTTGCTGCCATTTTTTTTTGTTTTCTTAAAAATGTAAAACACAAGCATCGATGTTTTATAACAGGTTTACAATAAAAATAAGAGTGATTTCAAAGCATTTTGAAATTTGATCATCATTCTCGGACGTTTTGATACGTTCGGATCGATCAGCCCATCCCTACTTTCTTTAGACATATGTTTCATGTGTTGGTTTTAATAAAGACTCGGAGTACTCATAAAACTCACAGAACGAAATATGCGTCACACTTTACTGCGTTCTCAACAACATGTAAGTCTTCTTCATACGTTAAAACAACGAGAATACAGAAAATAGGCTTAGAACTCCACCTAGTGGTTATATTATAGAATTAAAGGAGAAATTACATGAGACAGCTTTATAACTGAAATGACTAAAGTTTAATATAACTATTCTGATAAGTGTATATTTCCAACATTATGTTTGTGTTATCAGTTTCTGTAAGTTTTTGTGACGTGTTTCAGAAAGATAATGGCTTAGACAGAGCAAAAGTTTATTTTCATCTTAACCGGACATTAAAGTTGATCACTGCAATAATTCATAATTCAATATATTGATACCCGATTTCTTTATCAACTGTTTGTTCAATTGAGACATAAGGGGTGATTTCAAAGCATTTTGAAAGTGACACACTTCCTTCTGCCAGTTGGTGGCGCTATAACTTTGACTCACAGTAGTCACATCCATGTGACACACTGCTGAAGTTTCATCGAGATCAGTTAATATATGCAAAAGTTATAACACACTTCCTTGCTTTTATGCTTCCTTTGTGTGCTTTTGGAGCTTCAAAGTTCATTTGCAATGTGTTCCACATTCAAACCAAAATATCTGACTCTAGGTCAAAGTATGAAACCAATACCCCACTTTTGTCTGAAGGTGGCGCTACTGAGCCCCTGCACCAGGCATCAAAAAAGAAAATTCAAGTTTGAAGAGCTGCCACAACAACAGTATTTAAGATATCAATAATCCTTTCACACGTCTACATCTGCCGGGTGTTTACATTATACACATAAAGTTTGAAGTAAATCGTGTAACAATAAGTGGGTGATTTTAAAGCATTTTGAAAGTGACACACTTCCTTCTGCCAGTTGGTGGCGCTATAACTTTGACTCACAATAGTCACATCCATGCGATCGGCCTCTTACAGCGAACACACCGCTGAAGTTTCATTGAGATCAATTAATGTATGCAGAAGTTATAACACTCTGACTGTTTCTCGTTTCGCCATCATTTCGTTTCTCGCCACGGCCAAACCGTTAGAGATATCAAAAATCTGCCGGCAATTTTTCATGCTCAATGTCTTGACATCATGCTGACCGAGTTTGGTGGCGATTGGTGGAATTCTCTGGGAGGAGTATTCCAAATTTCATTAGCGTGCGTTTTTCAAACAACCCTAAATAGACGGTTTCCTGTTGGTCTGGGGTAAAAAGTAAAAGTATGAAGGATATATGAAACGATGAGATCTATATGTGTACCGAGTTTCATATTATTACATGCAAGCGTGTTTGAGTTATAGACCAAGTTTTCGGACCCTGTTCCAGGGGGCGCTGTCGAGCCCCCCTGCCACGCCCGGGTACCAGCTTCAGCCCGGCCCTAATGACCGCAGGTTCTGACCCGTGTGCAAAGTTTCAAGAGTTTTTGAGCATGTTAAGAGCCCCAAAAGTGCCTCGTAAGTCGTAAAAATAATAATAATAATAATAATAATAATAATCCTAACGAAAACAATAGGGTCCTACGCACTTTGTGCTTGGGCCCTAATAATAATAATCCTAACGAAAACAATAGGGTCCTACGCACTTTGTGCTTGGGCCCTAATAATAATAATCCTAACGAAAACAATAGGGTCCTACGCACTTTGTGCTTGGGCCCTAATAATCCTAACGAAAGCAATAGGGTCCTACGCACTTTGTGCTTGGGCCCTAAAAAAATTAAATAAATAAAAATAAAAAAATAAGAATAATTGAAACAGTTTAGAATATAAAATAAAATAAAATCCAGTACAAACAGTCGGACACACAGTGGCACAGTGTTCATTCAGTAAATGCACAGCTAAACAGATGTGTTTTGAGTCTGGATTTGAATGTGACTACTGTAGGAGCACATCTGATCTCTTCTGGAAGCTGGTTCCAGCTGCGGCTGGCATAATAGCTAAAAGCAGACTCTCCTTGCTTAGAGTGAACCCTTGGTATTTCTAGCTGATGTGATCCTAATGATCTGAGTGATCTGTTGGGTTTATATTCAGTGAGCATATCTGCAATATATTGCGGTACTAGCCCATTGAGTGATTTATATACCAGTAATAATACTTTAAAATCAATCCTAAATGTAACTGGGAGCCAGTGTAAAGACCTGAGGACTGGTGTGATATGTTCATATTTTCTGATTCTGCTCAGAATCCTGGCAGCAGCATTCTGTATGAGCTGCAACTGTCTTATGGTCTTTTTGGGAAGGCCAGTGAGGAGTCCATTACAATAATCCACCCTGCTGGTGATGAAAGCATACACAAGTTTCTCTAGGTCTTGACTGGAAACAAAGCATCTAATTCTTGCAATATTTTTCAGATAATAGTATGCTGATTTAGTTATTGCTTTGACATGACTACTGAAACTGAGGTCTGACTCTAGAGACACACCAAGATTCCTGACTTGATTTTTAGTTGTTTGACCCCTAGCGTCAAGGTGTACATTCACCTTGAGAACTTCATCTTTGTTTCCAAACAGAATGACTTCAGTTTTGTCTTTGTTTAACTGAAGAAAGTTTTGGCACATCCAACTGTTTACTTCATCAATGCATTGGCACAGGGAGTCAATGGGGCTGTAATCGTTAGGTGATAGGGCTAAGTAGATCTGTGTGTCGTCTGCATAGCTGTGGTAAGCAATTTGGTTCTTTTACATTATTTGGCTCATTGGGAGCATATAAAGGTTGAACAGGAGTGCGTATTGAGCATTGAGGGACTCCGCATGTCATGGACGTCCAATCAGACTTATGGTCTCCTATACTCACATAATAACCTCTCCCTTCTAAGTATGACTTGAACCATTTTAGGACTATCCCAAAAAGACCCACCCAGTTTTCCAGCCTGTCAAATCAAATCAAATCAAATCACTTTATTGTCACACTACCATGTACACAAGTGCAACAGTAGGTGAAATTCTTGTGTGCAGAATGTTGTGATCGACAGTGTCAAATGCAGCACTGAGGTCGACATAGTAACTACTTTCTCAGGTTGTGGTTTGATTTGTCTGACCCCAGCACAACTCAAGGATGTGCTGATCACCTTTCTGATATTATTGATTTTTTCAGAGAAGAAAGAAGCAAACTCCCTGCACTTGCTGTCTGAGAGCATTTCACTGGGAATTTGGCTTGGGGGGTTTGTCAGTCTCTCTACAGTCGCAAAAAGAGTGCGTGTGTTGTTTAAGTTGCTGTTTATAATATTCGAGAAGAAAGTCTGTCTAGCTTTGCCTAGTTCCATATTAAAAGCATGGATGCTGTCTTTGTAGATGTTATAATGGACTACAAGTTTTGTCTTCCGCCACATGCGCTCTGCTTTTCTGCATTGTCTTTTCATATTTTGCACTGCTGTTGAGTTTCTCCAAGGTGCTTTTTGTCTGCCACTCTTCTTCCTGACTTTCACAGGAGCAATATCATCAATTACACTTTTAATTTTTGAGTTAAAAGAATCAAGGAGAAAATCAACAGAGTCAGCAGATATACTTGGTGTTAAAGATATAGCCTTCATAAATAGTACACTAGTGTTCTCATTTAAGCATCTCTTCTTGACTGACACAGATCAATATATCAAAGAAAATACAGAAATGATCAGACAGTGCTACATCCTTAATAACAATCGATGAAATGTTTAGACCCTTACTGATAAGTAAATCTAGAGTGTGTCCATGATTGTGTGTGGGTCCATGTACATGCTGAGTCAGATCAAATGTTTTTAAAACAGTTATGATTTCTTTTGTCATATTGTTTTCTGCATTATCTATGTGAATGTTAAAGTCTCCAGCAATGGCAAAACAGTCAAACTCTGAGGTAATTGTTGATAACAGTTCTGTAAAGTCCTCAGCGAAGGCTGGAGAGTATTTTGGAGGCCTGTAAATAATGATAAGTAAAATGCGTGGAGCACCTTTTAACACACTACCCAGATATTCGAAAGACGGGTAATTCCCAAATTATATTTGCTTACATTGATAGACATCTTTAAAAAGAGCAGCTAAACCCCCACCTCTCCTACCTTCTCTGCAGACACTCAAAAAAGTAAAGTTAGGAGGGGATGTTTCATTAAGGACTGTTGCACTACAGCTGTCTTCTACATTTAGAAACATAAAATCCAGGTTGTATGTGCTTATTAAGTCATTGACTAGAAGTGATTTATTTTTAAGTGAGCGGATGTTTAAAAGTGCTAACTTAACAGTTTTTGTCCCCACAGCAATCTTAGTTTGGTGTGTAATAGGCACCAGATTAGATCGGTTTGCTGAACGGCTTTTGAAAGCCTTAGACTTTCTATCATGTAATCGAACAGCAATAGAGAAAGATACAGGCACACTGGGTTCCTGCTTGTTTTGTAAACATTTGAGAAAGTTACTGTTATCATAGCGGGGACCCGACACATATCACTGAGAGCTGGTATCAGTTGTTTTTGGTTCACCTCGAGCAGATGGAGGAGGGTGTGAGCCCTGGCGTTGTGGCAGAGGTCGAAGAGCTCTCACAGGAGGAGGGGGAGGGCGAGCTGGGCCCGCAGGTGGTTGAGGGGCCTGCCGTTTTTTGTTTGAAATCTGGGGGCTTGCAGCAAAAGAGTGGGATAGTTTGGTTCTTCCAGTTCTTCCATTTTCTCTGCGAAGCACAGATGTGGAGATGCTGGAGAGAGGGATAACGTGTCTGGTGAGAGGGGCTGTAATATGCTGTCCTGGTTTCCCTGGGTGTTTTCCAGAAAGTCGTCCTTGGGTGCTGAATCTTGGAGCAGTTCTAATATGTCACAGTCTGTCTGTGGTGAACTTTGTGGGCAGGGCTCAGATGAGATTGTGTCCATGAGCAGAAATTGTTGTGGCTGAGTGGTGTTATCATTGTCCTTGTGTGATTTGTCAACCGCATGTCCATTCAGGTGCTGAAGTGAAGTCCTGTGGTCATTCATACTGTGTCCAGGTGTGTGTGTGCCATTCAGATTGAGTGGATTGGCACACACTGCAGAAGGATGATTGAGGGAGAAGTAGATATTGTCCTTTTGTAGCGCAGCCACATAAGTATGGAAGATTTATATTGCTGTTAAAGATCTAAATTGTTCTTAGAAAACAGCCATAATTAATATATGTAATTTTCCTGTGTTTATTGCCAAGTGAAGTGTATTGAGTTCCCGTTTTACTCACGCGAGAGTTCTGTCGCGTAGCTCCAGGGAATCCCCCGAGACGTCACTCCAAATCAGCTGTATGACTTTTTTTCCGTTTAAAAGGAGCCGGGAAACCGGCGTTCAGGAGAGACTCGTTGATGCTCAAGGGGATTAGCGATCGATCACGCAAAAACCTCTATATTAAGCTGTTCCAGACTGTGAATGAGAAGACATTGTGGGATTATCTTTATTTTTTTGGATTTTTTGCCTTTGGATTTCTTCACAGAACAGCGCTGCTTCACATCGACCTCACGGACTTAACATATCCACCGGTGAGGCCGATTCAACACACACACACATAAACAGGACATTGTACGGGACTCCTATAGTCAATTCATCCATTTTCATTCACCTTTAGTATTTATCTTTTTTCTTGATTTCTTGTTTGTCTTTTGTACATTTGTATATATATATATATATTTCTGGATTCACTTTGATGTTTTTTTTCCTCTGCTTATTGTAAATACACTTTGGGTTTAAATCGAGTTGTTGTCTTCCTAGCCTTCTTTTTTTTTATAAACTTCCCATCACCATACAAACATAGGGTCAAGACCATAGTTTTTTGTGTATCATCTCCTATAATCTAGGCTGAGCATTACATATTGGTGGCCCGTACGGGGACCCTTTATTATTGTGTTTGTTTGGGGTGAGGGGCTTGCTCTCTTTTTTCTTTCCAATTTGCAAAATGGATGTCACAAATGTTGATTTAGTGGAAGTTCCTGATGAGAATACTGATAACCCTGTGAAATCTGTAAATGTCCAAAATGATATTGAACAAACAGAGGTGGATTTTACCATAGGTTCATTTGTAACCAAGCGTAATCCGCCTGAGGAAATAACTTCAATGATTAGTTCATTATACATGTCTGACACTGAACAATCTGATGATGATGATGATGAAAGTAGTATACTGAATATAGGCATGGTACAATTGATGCATTCTGACTTGACTCAATGTAAAGGTAATTTATTGGCCCTAAATCAAAAATTACATACTTTGGAACAAGATTTCCAAACAGTCAATGGACAGTACATTGAATCGGGAAACAAGCTTTAGGCAAGCCGTGGACTCTAGCTTGGCAGGGTTGGAGGATTACTTTGTTAAGGCACTGGAAAAATTAGAAAAGGATGTAACAGATTGTTTTATGAGGAGAGATGCAAAATGGGAAAGTCAAATGAGAAAAATGAGGCTCACTAGCACTCCCACACTCTCCAGATTACAGGCCTACTCACCAGATTCCTCCCATTTTTCCACTGTCCGTCAACCACTGACCCCAGCTCTTGTATCTAGAGAGAAAATTCCCACTCATAAATCGCTCAATGATACTTACGTTGTTCAACCTCAGGGGCTTGCTCACCATCCTAATGTGCTTACCTCCTCTGTAGTGGCAGGTTCATCCTCATTCTGTGCCCGACCTCCTATCCGCATCTAGTTCCCCTCTTTCGGAGACTCCTGTGAGACAGCGGAGGTGCTCAACTTCATCGAGCAATGTGAGAACTTCCTGGCGATCCGGCCCCTTCACTGTGCTGAACTACTAGGAACCTTAAGTACGGTACTGAAGGGACCCGCTCTGAGCTGGTGGAAGGCAGAGAAGATCAAGGTAACGGATTGGAGATCCTTCAAAAGGGCATTCATGGCTGCTTTTCTTTCAGATGATTACCTCTCAGAAATGGAGGAAAAGCTGAGGACGATGGTTCTGCAGCCACGACAACGCCTGAGGGACTTTGCATATGACTACCGGGCCTTATGTCTGAAATGGAAGCCAGAGATCTCTGAAGAGGAGCTAGTAAATCGTATACTGAATAACATCAACCCCAGAGTTGCCGGGTGTATGAGGGGAACAGTCAACTCTGTTGAACACCTGGTGAAAATCGGATCCATGGTGGAAAAGGACTACATGGGAGCTAAAGACTACTGGCAGAAAGTGGGAACTCAGAGCAGCAAAGAAAAGACCAACAAGAAATCTGCTGAACGTACCTTCAACAAAAACCTGGCCGGAGTAACACTAGCTCAACCCCATCCAGTGTCATCTCTCCATGTGGTGCCTGTAAGGGTAAATGGCAAAGAAGTGAAGGCAGTATTAGACACAGGTAGCACTTACACTTTAATGCAAGAAAACCTGTGGAAACAGTTGAGTGGTGAGATTCCATCAGTTGTTACCTTCAGCCCACAGAGGTTCATTATGGCAGACGGAACAATTCACCAGTCCAGAGACCTGCAAAGGATTAGGTTTCAATGGCATGACCACGAATGCAGTATGGATACTTATATCCTAAAAGACACTCACCTCGCATTTCCTGTTATTGCTGGTCTGGATTTCCTGAGGGCCACGGGAGCAGTCCTGGAAGTGGGACGTGGCAGATATGGGTTAAGGTCTGATAAAGGATACACCTATTACCCTTTCTTGCCATCACAGATTCCAACAGGTCCAGCCAACCCATCTGGTCAAGTTCTTTCTCATATGGCTGCAAAGCTGAATTTATACTATGCCTTACCCTCAACTGGTAGACTTCCCGAACTCATGTCCGTTTCCACCGAGATCACTGCATGGGACTCTGACAATCAGGAGGAGTTAATGAAGTTGATCTCTGCCTGGCCACGCACCACTTCAAACACCCTGGGTAAGACATCAATAGTACAACACAAAATCACATTATCGGATGACATACCTCTCAAATCCCGAGCATACAGAGTTTCTCCTCTTAAGAAGCAGATCATTGAGGAGCAAGTAGATCAGATGCTGCGAGATGATATCATTGAACCATCCTTCTCGCCTTGGTCTTCACCTGTGGTCCTGGTCCCCAAACCTGATGGCTCTTATAGGTTCTGCGTGGATTATAGGAAGCTTAACAGCAAGACAGTACCGGACGCTTACCCAATGCCGTTAATTCACGACATCCTTGAATCCCTGGAAGGAGCCTCCTGGTTTAGTTCCTTGGATCTGCAGTCTGGGTACTGGCAGGTGGAGATGGATGACCAGAGTAAAGAGAAGACTGCTTTTATCTCAACCAAGGGGCTATTTCAATTCAATGCCATATGGGCTCAGAAATGCCACTGCTACCTTCCAACAGTTGATGGAGAGAGCACTGTCTGATCTGAGGGGGACAATTTGTTTTGTGTATATTGACGACATAATCATCTATTCAAAGTCAATAGAACAACACATTCAACATTTCAACATGGTTCTACATAGACTTACCCAAGCCAACCTGACGCTGAACATGAAGAAATGCCACTTCTTTAAGCGACAGCTCAAATTCCTCGGCCATATAGTCTCTGGGAGGGGAGTGGAGATTGACTGAGAGAAAACCAGGGCCGTTGCGGAGTTCCCCCCACCTTAAGATCTGAAAGCCTTGCAACGATTTCTGGGACTGGCAGGGTGGTATCATAAGTTTATTTCCCACTTCGCTGACATTGCTGCTCCATTGAACCACCTCAAAAAGAAAGGAGTTAAGTGGGAGTGGACGCCAGAGTGTCAATCTAGTATGGATGCACTTAAACAAGCTTTACAAAACTCACCGGTGTTGATACAACCTGACATTAACCAACCCTTCCAGGTTCATATGGGCGCAAGTGAGGTAGGACTGGGGGCTATCCTCACTCAACATTCCAAGGAGGGAGAAAAGGTGGTGGCGTATGCATCACGGACCTTAACTGGAGCAGAAAAAAATTACAGCACTTCAGAAAAGGAATGTCTAGCAGTGGTTTGGGCTGTGGAAAAGTGGAGACATTACCTGGAGGGAAGACCCTTCGACATCTTCACGGATCATGCGGCACTCGCCTGGGCGTTCAACTGCCCTAAAACATCCTCACGCCTTACCCGCTGGACACTCCGCCTGCAACAGTTCAGTTTTCAAGTTCATCACAGGAAAGGTTGCCTCAATCAGGGACTTGACGCTTTGTCCCGGGTCCTGAAGAAACCTGTTGCTGATGATGCTCCTTGCCTGATCACGTCTTCACACAATGCATCTACATTACCTCACTCTCTGGAAGAAATATCAAAAGCTCAAAGTTTGGATGATACCATCTCTCACCTGCAGTCTAACATGAACCCTCGAGCAGTCAAAGACCAACCCATCACCTTTGAAGACCTCCAAGGGGTGTGGTACCGCAGAGTTCCCATGAAAAACCAAGGAGTGAAATATCAACTGGTAGTACCACAATCCTTAACATCTGATTTCATGCATTACTATCATGATAATCTACTTGGAGGCCATCTCGGACGGTTGAAAACTCTGCTGAAGATCCTAGACGTGGCATGGTGGCTGTCTGTCCAGAAGGACGTCTGCCAATACATTAAAACCTGTGAGATATGCCAGAAATACATGCCCAGCAATACCAAACCATCGGGATTGATGCAGAGCACACTGATCACAGAACCTGGACACACGTTAGGGGTGGACCTTATGGGACCCTTCCCCAACAGCAAGAGGCAGAATACTTACCTCCTAGTCATTGTGGATTATTTCACCACGTGGGTGGAAATGTTCCCCCTCAGAGACAGTAAGACACAGAAAATAGTGAAGATTCTACGGGAGGAGATATTCACACGTTGGGGGCTACCCAAATACCTGATGTCCGATAGGGGTCCCCAATTTACTTCAGCATCCTGGGTGATCTGTGCAAAACATGGGGATGTGTCCAGAAACTCACCACGAGTTATCACCCACAGTCAAACCTAACAGAGAGGATCAACCGAACCATAAAAACCATGATTGCTGCCTATGTGGGTCAACAACATCAGACCTGGGACCAGTGGCTACCTGAATTCTGCTATGCCATTAACACCGCCCAGCAAGAAACCACAGGGAAGACCCCTACCGAACTCATGCTGGGTAGGCAAATTCTAGAACCACTGGAATGTCTTATCCACCGACCACCTTCACCTGATCAATCTGCATATTCCCTGGTGGAACGACAAGACAGTATGATGGCAGAAGTGAGAAACAGAATGAGGATGTGCCAGGCCAAACAAGCTAGGTATTACAATAACCGTAGGAAAGATGCGCACTTCCAAACGGGTGACCTGGTGTGGATTAAAACACATCCTCTCTCTAGTTCCTCCAACAAGTTCTCTGCCAAGCTAGCGCCCAAGTGGGAGGGTCCAGCAGAAATAAAAAGTAAAACCGGGCCAATAAATTACACTGTGTGCTGGGGCAACCCTCCAAGAACCGATGTAGCAAATGTGGTTAATCTGAAGCGCTATTATTTATCTTTTTTCTTGCTTTCTTGTTTGTCTTTTGTACATTTGTATATATATATATATATATATATATATATATATATATTTCTGGATTCACTTTGATGTTTTTTTCCTCTACTTATTGTAAATACACTTTGGGTTTAAATCGAGTTGTTGTCTTCCTAGCCTTCTTCTTTTTTTTGATAAACTTCCCATCACCATACAAACATAGGGTCAAGACCGTAGTTTTTTGTGTATCATCTCCTATAATCTAGGCTGAGCGTTACACTTTAGCACTCTTGAACCAAGTTTGTTTGGGTGGTGGCCATCCTGTCGAAACAGTTGCCTCTGACTCCAGAAAAGATTGAAGTTGTCAATGAAGTTCACTCCTTTTATATTGCAGGTTTTTTGCAGCCATGTATTAACCCTCTGGGGTCGGCAAACGCGCCGGCGCGTTTTGCTGTTTTTTTTTCACATAGCAGCAACATAGACTTAAAATACTCCGTCATTTATGGTCATATAAATAAAATCAATACATGATTATAAACTATAGAGGGTCTTCTTTTTTTGTGTACACTCATATTAACATCAAAACCTTGTGTTTTTTTTTTTAAATAAAGAAAATAAAAAGGGTGAGCTTTCAGCAGTCTCTGTGTTCACGATCATAGTTCAGAAACACGTCACTACAATTAACTTAAACTCCGCGAATTCTTCTCACACTAACATGAAACATATGTCTAAAGAAAGCTTAAAATGTCTACTTATAAATAAAACAATTCAAATTTAAAACAAATATTCTCCTGCAATGTAATCTGTATGAAACAAAGCGATGTAAGGTTTTCCTGGCTCAGCTTCATTATCTGTAAAGTGATCCCACCCACCAGCAGCGCGCGCCATTCATACGCTAATGTGCTGAGGCGATCAAGGCAAATGGTAAACGCCCCCGACTGCGAGATTTGACGTAAACACAACACAACTCTTCTGCATCAGTACTCTTCTGCATGTTTGTAATGATACACAGGCGATCAAACTCTTGGCTATTAAGGAAGAGTTAACATTTTTCTCAGGGGAAGAGTGGGACTCAGATGAACATTTGTATTTTGAAGAGAGACTTGATCCAGCAGAGGATACAATTTCAAACGAGTAAGTCAATTCGTTTTCATTAGCTGACATGCTATTTTATATAAACATGTACATATTTTACTAGTGGGACTGTTTCCAGACAGGATTCAAAGTATTGACATGTCCTAATAGGCAAGTTTTATTTACATTGTATGCTGTATGATATAAATATGATATGTAATATGATATAAAAATAATATGAATGTTAGATTATATTTTAATGTGTTTATGCTGCCTCGTTATCATCAACAAAGCTTGTGCTTGCAAATATGTTTTCAGGTTAAATGAGTAAAAAACACTTTAAATATGACCATATTAGAAAATCAGCATATTATCATATGTATTTGGGATCAAATAAATGCAGTCTTGGTGAGCAGAAGAGACTTCTTTTAATGGTAGTGTAGGTCTAAAATTAAGTAAAGTCTTTATGTAAAGAAAATATAGTCAGATTACTTCTTTTAACTTAAAACTTGATTTTGATCATTAAATCTCCTCACATTCATTCTCTTTGTCACATTCCTAATTGATAGGCCCAGGGGAGTGGTCTTTGTGTCCTCAGGTGTGAATCACATAAATATTCATGATAGTTCACGCCTCCTCGCATATTACCATTCAGCACTAAAATTGTCACACAAAAGTTAAATTACTATATTGTTTTGTATGAATGAGTGATCAGGATGATTTTTCACATCATTTTGTAGCAAAAACTCTAGGCTACAAGATCCAGTTCTCAAAAGTCAAATGTTTAGTATGTTTAGTATGTGTTATATGGCCTTATTTCAGTGACTTAAAATTTTAATTTTTTCAAAAACCATGCATAAACGTTATTTTCTCAAAAATACAAACCTGTACATACATGTTGCTCACATATTATTGTAGCCCAGTTTGTGCTGAATACAGTGTTATCAGACTTTAGCCATTAATATGTTTTTAAGCAACTGAAAAAAGCACAAATGTCAAGGCATGTCAAAACTTCTCCAGGGCCCAAAACACCCTCAGACCCCAGAGGGTTAAGCCCAAGCAACCGTGAAAACCTGTTTGTTCCTCTTGCTGGAAGTGGTCCACTGATGAATGTTTGAACATTCAGTCAAAAAGTTCATTGAAATCCTTTTTAAGGAGTTCTGACTGCTCTTTATGAATATCATTCTTCCCCACATGAATAATGAGTCGATTTGCAGTCTTATGTTTCATCAGAATGTTCTGAAGTTCCCTGTTTACATCCGAGGTTGTTGCTTGTGGAAGGCAGCATGTAGCTGTATCCCTGCTGCTAATGTTTCTGATTATGGAGTCACCCACTATCAGAGTCCTGGGCCCGGCTGCGCTCTGAGCTGAATGCCGCTGTCTGCTTGACCTTGAGCACCAGTTGGCATCAGTGTTAGCTACTGGCTGATTCAGTCTGTGTTCGATCACATTCATCACGTTTGGGGATTCCTCATTCATTAATACTTCAAATCTGTTCACAAGATTTATAGGCGGTGGTAGGAAACCAGTGTTTGCAATCCTTGTCAAAGCCGTATCTGTGGTAGAGGATGCTACTGTGGCAATATGTGATGCTCATGACAATCTGATGTCTCGAGTGCCTTTTGGTCTCACTCCCTGTTTTTGCCATCGATTTATAAGTCGATCGGCTTGTTTCTCTACACTCAGTATGGCCTGTCGAGGAGCACTAGATTCATGTGACTCACCGGCTGTATGCTGAGGCCATCCATGACGAAGCTCTGTTGTGTGTTCCGTCTGGTTTGGTGGTCCTGTAATTAACTTTGTTTCAAGAACTGCAATCCTTTGTAAAAGTCTGTGGCAGTTAGTGCAGCAAGTAGATTCCAGAAGAGGCATTTTCTCTTATCCTTTTGAATGTAGGCAGTTGGGTTTTCCCTTCCCTGGAATGAAAACTTTCAGTGGGAGGCTGGTCGGATAAAATAATTCTGCTTTTTTTTTTTGTAGTAGTCCAAGCTTTTGAGCACTGTGCTGATTTGCTTAAGTTAAAATTAATTAAAATTAGTTGATAAAAGGAGATAAAATATAAAAATATAAAAGCGATAGAGCAAAGCGCGGAGCAGTAAGCAAGAGTGTCCGAACAGTAGCTGAGCAGGAAGTGGCCAGAGCTGAGAATTCTGAAAGACCCACTGAGAATCATGTTGAAAGTGCCCTAATAATGGATGATTCTACTATAAGGACGCGGAAATGGAGACTCCAGCCACTATTGTTAAGGCATTTCTGGGGCTTGAGTGTCTGACATCAGATCAGATTTACAAGTGCTGGCTAATGCTAAACGTAGATTTGCTAAAATTGTTATTCATGTTGGCACTAATGAAGGCCAGCTTCACAAGTCGGAGATCACTAAAGATAATGTTAGAGGTGTGTGAATTTGTAAAAACAATGTCAGACACTGTAATATGCTCTGGCCCCCTCCCTGCTCATCGTGGTGATGAGGTTTAGAGTAGATTAGTGTCACTGAATGGCTGGATGTCTGAGTGGTGTCCGGAGAATAGCATAGGATTTATAGACAATTGGAAGAGTTTTTGAGGTAGACCTGACCTGCTAAAGAGAGACGGATTCCATCCCTCCAGGGAAGGTGCTGCTCTCCTCTCTAGTAATTTGGCTCATAGTCTTAATAATGATAGTATTTGACTAACTGGGGCCCAGGTCAGGAAGCAGACAAACCGGTTAATCCAAACGTCTGCTAGCTGCCTTGAGACATCACACACGTCAAATAAACTACAACACATAGAAATTGTATCACCTAGATATCTCATAGAGACTGTGTCTTTTTCCCAAACTACCAAACACAAAGCTCTCACTAAATAATTTAGATTTTTTTTATTAAGGTCAAACTTAATAAAAAAATTAAGATAAACATCATATGAAGGTAGGGCTACTAAACATTAGATCTTTTTCTACCAAAGCACTAATTGTTAATGAAATTATTACAGATCATATATTGGATGCGCTCTGTTTGACTGAAACCTGTCTTTAAATGAATCTACTCCCCCAGGTTATTGTTATAAACACAAGCCTCATTTGAAGGGTCGAGGAGGAGGTGTTGCTACAATTTACAGTAGCTTTGCACAAGTTGTTGGTGTTACTCAGAGAACAGGATATAAGTTTAAGTCTTTTGAACTAATAATGCTTAAAGTGACACCGTCAGATATAAATAAATAAATCTGTCATCTTTTGCACTTGCTACAGTATATAGATCACCCGGGCCATATTCTGATTTCTTTGGGTAATTTGCAAATTTTTTATCAGATCTTGTAGTTACTGTAGATAGAGCTTTAAATCAACATTCACAAAGATAATGAAAATGACACATTGGGATTAGCATTTATCGATATTCTCAACTCTCTTGGAGTCAGACAAAATGTGACAGGACCAACTCATCGGCATAATCATGTACGCTAGATTTAATTCTGTTATATGGAGTTAATTTTGATACTATAGAAATTCTTTCACAGAGCGATGACACCTCAGATCATTACCTCATCTCTTGTATGATGCAATTAGCTAATGTCACTCAATCTACACCATGCTATCATTCAGGTAGAACTATTCTTTTGACCACTAAAGATAGCTTCACTAATAATCTTTCAGATCTATCTCATACACTGAATAAGCCCCAAAGTCTAGAAGAACTTGATGAAATAGAAAATATAAACACAGCCTCTACTACTCCTAATAGTGTCGCCCCCCTTCGATTAAAGAAAATTAAAGAAAAAAACCCTGCACCATGGTATAATGATCACACTTATGCTCTCAAGAGAGCAGCTGGGAAAATGGAGCACAAGTGGAAGAATACAAAATTAGAGATATTTCACGGTGCATGGAAGGATTATGTTACAGACAGCTACAGACAGGTATAAAAAGCTGCCAGGTCGGCATATTTGAGTAAACTCATAGAAAATAACCACAACAATATTTGGTGTTTAATCAGTACTGTGGCTAAATTGGTTAGGAATAAAGCCTTGACTAAACCAGATATTACGTCACAGCACAAGGGTAATGACTTCATGAATTTCTTTACTGATAACATTTAAATAATCAGAAATGTAATTGTAATTATGCAAGCATCTGTCACAGTACCTCAGAAGACAATGTCTCATAATTTTCCTCACGCACAAGTTCAATCCTTCGATCAAAACATCAAAAGCCACAAGTTGAATGTTAGATCCAATACCAACTAAGCTCTTAAAAGAGGTATTCCCTGTAATCTCAGAACCTCTTCTTAATATTATTAACTCCTCGCTATCCTTAGGACATGACCTAAGAAACTTGAAAATAGCACTTATCAAACCACTTATTAAGAAGCCAGAACTTGATCCTGGAGAACTGGCTGGTTATAGACCAATTTCAAATCTCCGATTCATGACAAAAATACTAGTAAATGTAGTTAGATTACTGACTAGAACCAAGAAATATAATCATATTAGCCCCATTTTATCATCGTTACATTTTACCTTTTTATATTATTTAAAATTTTACAATTCTGTTAACTATGTACAAAGCTTTGAATGGTCTAGCTCCACAGTACTTAAGTGACCTTCTACCACGCTATATTCCATCACGTTCATTACGATCACAAAATTCTGGCCTGTTAATAGTTCCTAGAATATCAAAATCCACAAAAGGAGGTAGATCCTTTTAATATTTGGCTCCTAAACTATGGAATAGTCTCCCTAACACTGTTCGAGATGCAGACACACTCCCTCAGTTTAAGTCTAGACTAAAGACTCATCTATTTAGTCAGATATACACCTAAATTATCCATCAACTCACAATTAGTCTGATTTTGTTAGATCTGCCGGAACCAGAAACATTGATCATGATTTATAACTCTGCAACAAATAGAATGGCATCTATGCTTATATTATTTTATTTGTTTCCCTGTCTCAACCTCGGGACTCCTATCCTGAGGTCACCAGAACCGGCTGGATCAGCACCATTCCTGCTTCATGTTGGACTCCACTGCTACGTGTCGCTGAGTGATGATGACTAATACCAGTCGGTGACAGCCAAACATCACTTCAGTCTATTATGATGGACTTCAGAGGATGAACTGATGCCAACTCCAACCATAAGACATGGGATACTTCATATGCCATTGTCTGAACCTTGGATTTAGGATGGACCACACCGAACTTCACCGAAATTACCTGCCAGTTGAACTGCGATGCATCTCCCTGATCTCTGCCTGCATCACCTTTGTCTATTGATGGACTACACTTTTGAAATTTAATACATAGACTATCAATTAATTGCCAACAAAAGCCTTCATCAGCCAATTCACAAGGACAATTGCATCTACAGTATGTGAACTTCTTCCAGGATGAAGTTCAAAGACTGTGGTCATTAATCTTACAGTTCAAACACAATCTATGTTTAAACACTGACCCTTAACCCTTACTTAGTTTAATAATATTAAACCATGACTTTAACTATACATAAGTAAAATTTACATTATATTCATGATGTTACTCAGAGGGGAACTGGCCCCCACAGTGAGTCTGGTTTAGGGTTAGGGTGGGGTAATTCAGAGGGGAACTGGCCCCCACAGTGAGTCTGGTTTCTCCCAAGGTTATTTTTCTCCATTAATCAACATCTTATGGAGTTTTGTGTTCCTTGCCACAGTCGCCAAAAAGCTTGCTCACTGGTGTTATTAATACAATTATTATTGAATTACTTATTTTTAAACACAATTAACAATCATATTTTATCTAAATTACAAAATGATGACTCATCGACATTATAGACATTACAGTTTTATCGTCTGTTAATGCTGATCTTCTGTAAAGCTGCTTTGAAATAATGTGTGTTGCATTGAATATTTCATTTGGAAACATTTCACAACTAATTTAATTATTAAAACTAAAACATTAAATATTCAACTTCCAAAGTTTGTTTCCAAAATATTCAGTTCATTTGAAAATACCATCTAGATTTTTCTACAGGTAAAATTCAGCCCATTCTATTTAGCTTAAAAAAAATTTGCTTCCTCAAATTCAGTGGTTCAAATTTGGTTGGAAATTCAACCTTCCTCATCCAAAACTGCAGGAAAAGCAGCAGAGTACTGATGCACAGTGTCAACCTTATGCTATTCGTTCTCACCAGTAGTGTTGATGTTGATGACGTAGGTGTTGAGTGCTGTAGAGAGAACAGTCCTGTAAATTTTGATAGTTTGATTTTCAAATTGAAAATACATGATCAGATACAAGAAAATTAAGTACAATAATATATTACAATAAAAATTACAAATTAATGAATGAAAAATTAATTGGGCCTAAATCAATAAATAATAGGCCTACCTATGGGTGTGCACAAGTTGGTACAAAGTGGCCACATGATATAGTATTAAATTCAGAAAGAATGATGTCAATGTTATACTGTATCTACGGGGACATTTTATAACTTGGCACGTCTTCCCACATTCCTTCTCTTTAAAAACTCTCATCTTCCTCTCTGACAATGAAGGGCACTGACACACGCATATTGTTATGCATTGGTTATCATTTTGGGCACAAAGTGCAGATCTGCTTAATTAGTTCATGTTTGTATATTTACACTATGTTAGTGCTTCCACCGCCCTGTTGTGCACATGAAATAGGTCTGCCAACACGTTAACCTCTTTATAATTTTTATATAGTCTTCACAGACCCTAGAAGCTTGCACCCTGATGGTCGACCCACAGATGATAAATTAAACATTGCAAATGCATATTTGATGTACAAAGCAATGATTGCGGAAAAATAGTTGATCATAGCCTCCAGCACATAAATAATTAATAAACTATATATTTAACTATGTAGTTAATTAGTT